>NW_007226517.1:0-740 GCF_000164805.1 Carlito syrichta
CAGGTAGCCAAACAGCATCTACTGAATTGTGACCTAATAGGGTAGTTTCATACGTTTCGAGGATGAATCACTGTATCAGACACATCTCTGTTACTGCTCTCCGTCTTTCTAATGCTCTCCAGAATGACCTTTGCAGGCTTTTACATTTATTTTAATGATGCAGCCATCACACAAAATACTTTTGGAATTTTAGAATACCTGTTTGAAAATTATCTTTAGAGACAGTTTAAATTAGAGTGATCTTACCAAACTTGATTTCTCCTCTCTTCAACAGCCTGTGTTCTGAATTACCTTAAACTGTTTTCAAAAATTAAATCTGACCTCAAAGAGTTTTTACTGATGATATTTAAAACAACAAGGCAGGGGCTCCAAAATATATTTTTTTAATGAAAGAAAAGAGAGTTCCAGAAATGTTGAGCTGTGGCAACATTTGGAATAAGTATAAAGCATCCATAATAGGTAACTACTTGGTGTATGGAGAATTCAGTTAAGTGTGCAGAATCTGCTGTGTTTGTTTAAAAAATTGTCATTAGACCATAGTAACATAGTGTTTTATAATTCAGGTTCTGAGATCTGACTGTCCGGGCTTAAATTCTGGTGTTATCACTTATTATTATCTGTGTGTGACCTTAGGCAAGTTGCTTATCTTTTCTTTGCCTGGAGTTTCTCATCTGTAAGATGGAGACAGTAAAAGTACCAATGCTGTAGGGTCTTCTGAAAAATCACATGAATTAGTGTTC
>NW_007226518.1:0-690 GCF_000164805.1 Carlito syrichta
GCCCCAGGAATTAGTGAGGTAAACATTTGCCCCCACTGGGGTGTGGAAGACTTCCAGGAGTCCCAAGCATACACCTGCAGAAAGCAGTGATTCACCTCTGAGTCACTGGGCAAACGTTAGCAAGGAGAAGCCAGCCAGGACACAAAGGATGCACTTGGCTGCCAGCTCTCTCCTGCTCTCCTAGAATAATGATATTAATGACACTTCCAAACAGCTCACCCAGTCACAAAGTGGGAGATTACAAAATCCATGTGGCAGCTGATTTCCTAATAGGATGCATTAAACAGGACATTGCATGTTTTATGGGCTGAGGTTGATTAGACTATAAGACTAAAAATATGTAGCTAAAGTGGTTGAAAAATAAGCCTTGGAAGTTCAGATCAAAGCATTACAGGGGGGTGATTAGATAAATAAAAAGTTTAAGCCTAACTGAGCAAATAATTGCACATCCCCTGAAAAGCTCGGTTCACAGGGATTGATCAAATGTGAGTCACCCCAGGCACAGATGTCTTTCTAAGAATATGCCTTTTAATTTTTTTAATGTACATCAAAAGAAAAAAAAATCTGGGTAGTGACCAGCAAATACTCCTGTTTGTATAAGAAAAGCCTCTTTAAGATACTGACAAAAATATATATATCCCTCATTGTTTAAAGAGGCCAATTTTTTCCTTTCTCTTCCTTTTCAGTTTG
>NW_007226519.1:0-757 GCF_000164805.1 Carlito syrichta
AGTCACTGGGCAAACGTTAGCAAGGAGAAGCCAGCCAGGACACAAAGGATGCACTTGGCTGCCAGCTCTCTCCTGCTCTCCTAGAATAATGATATTAATGACACTTCCAAACAGCTCACCCAGTCACAAAGTGGGAGATTACAAAATCCATGTGGCAGCTGATTTCCTAATAGGATGCATTAAACAGGACATTGCATGTTTTATGGGCTGAGGTTGATTAGACTATAAGACTAAAAATATGTAGCTAAAGTGGTTGAAAAATAAGCCTTGGAAGTTCAGATCAAAGCATTACAGGGGGGTGATTAAATAAATAAAAAGTTTAAGCCTAACTGAGCAAATAATTGCACATCCCCTGAAAAGCTCGGTTCACAGGGATTGATCAAATGTGAGTCACCCCAGGCACAGATGTCTTTCTAAGAATATGCCTTTTAATTTTTTTAATGTACATCAAAAGAAAAAAAAATCTGGGTAGTGACCAGCAAATACTCCTGTTTGTATAAGAAAAGCCTCTTTAAGATACTGACAAAAATATATATATCCCTCATTGTTTAAAGAGGCCAATTTTTTCCTATCTCTTCCTTTTCAGTTTGTAGTAAAAGGTTTTTTCCTTCTTTAACACAGACTAATAGAGCTCACCAAAAAAATTCTAAAATATTTCTACAGTCTTATCTTGTCCATTATTGTATAGAAGTCAGATGCACGTTTATGTTAAAAGCATGTACTGTTATTTTTCTAAAGACAATGTGTCACTGGGAAA
>NW_007226520.1:0-744 GCF_000164805.1 Carlito syrichta
CTGAGGTTGATTAGACTATAAGACTAAAAATATGTAGCTAAAGTGGTTGAAAAATAAGCCTTGGAAGTTCAGATCAAAGCATTACAGGGGGGTGATTAGATAAATAAAAAGTTTAAGCCTAACTGAGCAAATAATTGCACATCCCCTGAAAAGCTCGGTTCACAGGGATTGATCAAATGTGAGTCACCCCAGGCACAGATGTCTTTCTAAGAATATGCCTTTTAATTTTTTTAATGTACATCAAAAGAAAAAAAAATCTGGGTACTGACCAGCAAATACTCCTGTTTGTATAAGAAAAGCCTCTTTAAGATACTGACAAAAATATATATATCCCTCATTGTTTAAAGAGGCCAATTTTTTCCTTTCTCTTCCTTTTCAGTTTGTAGTAAAAGGTTTTTTCCTTCTTTAACACAGACTAATAGAGCTCACCAAAAAAATTCTAAAATATTTCTACAGTCTTATCTTGTCCATTATTGTATAGAAGTCAGATGCAGGTTTATGTTAAAAGCATGTACTGTTATTTTTCTAAAGACAATGTGTCACTGGGAAAGAGTCTTCTTTGTCTAGTTAAAAAACAACACAACAACAAAAAAAGCATTTGAGAAGCTTATTTGTGCATTGGTATGTGCCAGACAAAAGTTATCTCATTTAATCCTCATGACAGTGCTTGAAGGAAGGTTTTCATATTCCTACTTTATATGGGAGGAAGTTGAAGTCCATTTCTATATTAAGCAACGTGTCCTA
>NW_007226521.1:0-840 GCF_000164805.1 Carlito syrichta
TGACCA
The DNA here is from genome assembly GCF_000164805.1 of Carlito syrichta. NCBI lineage: Eukaryota > Metazoa > Chordata > Mammalia > Primates > Tarsiidae > Carlito > Carlito syrichta. Next base: position 7 of record NW_007226521.1, read on the forward strand.
GCAAATACTCCTGTTTGTATAAGAAAAGCCTCTTTAAGATACTGACAAAAATATATATATCCCTCATTGTTTAAAGAGGCCAATTTTTTCCTTTCTCTTCCTTTTCAGTTTGTAGTAAAAGGTTTTTTCCTTCTTTAACACAGACTAATAGAGCTCACCAAAAAAATTCTAAAATATTTCTACAGTCTTATCTTGTCCATTATTGTATAGAAGTCAGATGCAGGTTTATGTTAAAAGCATGTACTGTTATTTTTCTAAAGACAATGTGTCACTGGGAAAGAGTCTTCTTTGTCTAGTTAAAAAACAACACAACAACAAAAAAAGCATTTGAGAAGCTTATTTGTGCATTGGTATGTGCCAGACAAAAGTTATCTCATTTAATCCTCATGACAGTGCTTGAAGGAAGGTTTTCATATTCCTACTTTATATGGGAGGAAGTTGAAGTCCATTTCTATATTAAGCAACCTGTCCTAAGTTTCCTGGCTGGGAAGGCAAAATGGAGTGTGAGCCCAGGTGTACACAGGGCTTTCCCAGCTGAGAGCACTTCTGACAGTCATTCTTTCGCATCTCCCGCTGTAACTAGATTTCGATCATTTACGTGAGCCGGTTTTGGCTGTTTCCTTAAGGCAGACTCCCAGTATTGGAAAAAAGCAATCTGAGGTCAAGATAATGGCTTTCCAGAAACCACATGATACAAGGCAGATAGGCAGGTCAACGAGCACTCAAAGCATTAGGGTTCACGTCTGGGATTTGGTTCTCAGTTCCTTGTGGCCAAATGGTGACCAGGGGAAATATTTTGGTAGCTGCAGCTCTTGGCGAGTTCTTGTCCTTGTC
>NW_007226522.1:0-698 GCF_000164805.1 Carlito syrichta
GGTTCAAGCCAAGAGGATGGCCTGAGTTGGGCATTTTGAAAGAAGCCTGGTCAAGCTAGTAAAGAAAGAAAATAAATAAATAAATAAATAAGCAAGCAAACAAAGAAAAATAACATTCTCCCTGTAAAGCTTCAGCCCCAGTCTTTCATCCCCTGACCCGCATGTGAGGATCTCCTAAACTTGGCACCTTCCAGGCCCAACAACCCGAATGGTTGACCCACTTTGATGCTGGAGTTCCCGAGGCTCCCTGACTGGTTTCCTACTGACTCTCCTCTCCAAGGGGAGAAATGTGCCCCAGGCAGGCTGACCCTCCCTCTCCGCAACCAGGACCTTCCACCAAGAAACTCCAGGGACACATCTCTCGCCTGGGGACATTTCTTCACTCCCAATCTCATTTTTCTGGCTCTAAAGCCAGTTGCCCTGTGAACACACCATAGGCATTTGAGAATCTGTGTACGATTCTGATGTTTTTGGAGATAGGGTCTGGCTCTGTGGCCCAGGCTGGCACCCAGGGATACAACCATAGATCACCGCCAGCCTCGAAATCGCAGGCTCCAGTGAGCCTCCCACCTCAGCCTCTGGAGTGGCTGGGAAGACATGCACCTTGACCCAAGACCACCTGTTTTGATGGGAGTAGAGACGGGGTCATCCTGCATGGCCCAGGCTTGTCTTGGGCTCCTGGGCTCCTGACATACTCC
>NW_007226523.1:0-474 GCF_000164805.1 Carlito syrichta
GCTCACTGGAGCTGAGCCGGCCAAGGCTGCAGTAGCCAGGAGGGAGCCATCACACTCCAGACTGGGTGACAGAGTGAGACTCTGATTCAAAGAAAAAAGGAATACAGGAAATAAAAGAAGAGCATCCATTTGTGTATGGAGTTGGATCATCATGAACAGACAGACATCATTTGAGAAGGAGGCCTGAGTCTTGGGCCTAGAGTTTCTGAAAGATGGTGAATTAGCACAAAATCAGGCTGTGGCTTTGTGAGGCCAAGTCGGGGGAACCCTGAAACCCAGGAGTTCGAGACCAGCCTGGGCCATGAAGCGAGACATTGTCACTCCCCGGAATGCAAACACTCAAGTTGCGTATGGTGTCACCCTTGGTCCCAGCTACACAGGATGCAATGGCCTCCAACCCGAGGCATGCCTTTGAATCACCCCTGCTGACAGGACTTGCAAGTCCAGGCTGGGCACCGTGGCTCATGGCCATCA
>NW_007226524.1:0-368 GCF_000164805.1 Carlito syrichta
TCCATTTGTGTATGGAGTTGGATCATCATGAACAGACAGACATCATTTGAGAAGGAGGCCTGAGTCTTGGGCCTAGAGTTTCTGAAAGATGGTGAATTAGCACAAAATCAGGCTGTGGCTTTGTGAGGCCAAGTCGGGGGAACCCTGAAACCCAGGAGTTCGAGACCAGCCTGGGCCATGAAGCGAGACATTGTCACTCCCCGGAATGCAAACACTCAAGTTGCGTATGGTGTCACCCTTGGTCCCAGCTACACAGGATGCAATGGCCTCCAACCCGAGGCATGCCTTTGAATCACCCCTGCTGACAGGACTTGCAAGTCCAGGCTGGGCACCGTGGCTCATGGCCATCACCGCTGTGCCCTGGGATG
>NW_007226525.1:0-506 GCF_000164805.1 Carlito syrichta
GAATGACAATTGTGTGCCACAATACTTGGCTCCTTTTTTCAGCTTCTTGTAGAGACGAAGTCTCTCCAAGTTGCCCAGGCTGGTCTCAAACCCAGAGGTCATCCTCTAACCTCATCCTCTCTGAGCACCGAGATGACAGGTGTGAGCCCCTGGCTGGCCTCCACACTCCTCTCGGGGCCCTACCACTAAACCCACTACATCCAATGACCTGGGACCCCAGAGAGGGCATCCGGAGTCACCCCCCAAGCCATATTCATGAGGAGATCTGTCTCAGGTGTGTGCCTCTGCTGTGGCACCTAACATTCCACCCCCATCATCACCATGGTGGACCTGCTTTGCTCCTCCCAGGAGCTGCCTCCAGGAAAAAGAGGCCGTGACTCTCAAACTTTCTGGTGGTCGGGTACAGCCGGAAGACTCATGCCTGTCTCCTCGGTAATTGGGGAGGTCAGGACAGAAATATGGTCAAAGCTCAGGAGTTCAAGACCAACTTGGACACCATAGAAAGA
>NW_007226526.1:0-801 GCF_000164805.1 Carlito syrichta
ACAGGTGTGAGCCCCTGGCTGGCCTCCACACTCCTCTCGGGGCCCTACCACTAAACCCACTACATCCAATGACCTGGGACCCCAGAGAGGGCATCCGGAGTCACCCCCCAAGCCATATTCATGAGGAGATCTGTCTCAGGTGTGTGCCTCTGCTGTGGCACCTAACATTCCACCCCCATCATCACCATGGTGGACCTGCTTTGCTCCTCCCAGGAGCTGCCTCCAGGAAAAAGAGGCCGTGACTCTCAAACTTTCTGGTGGTCGGGTACAGCCGGAAGACTCATGCCTGTCTCCTCGGTAATTGGGGAGGTCAGGACAGAAATATGGTCAAAGCTCAGGAGTTCAAGACCAACTTGGACACCATAGAAAGACACCACCTCGACTGCAAGCAAAACCTAGAAAACCTTGGGTGAGGGCAGGATTCAGTGGGTGGATCGCCCTGGTCCAGTGTTCAAGAAGAGGCAGGAAGACCAGGATGTCAACCAAATGAAAAGCCTGTGATCACAGCAGTTTGGGAGGCCCAGGCACAGAGGATGGCCAGAGTCGGGCGGTTTGAGAGCAGTCTGCTCAACCTAGTGAGGAAAGAAATGAAAGAAACAAAGAAAGAAAAAAATCCATTCTTCTGCAAATCTTCTGCCCTCAGTCCTTCCCCTCATCCCCCCCCACATTTGAGGGTCCTCCAAGCTCGGCACCTTCCAACCCCAACACCCCCAATGACTGACCCCGCTTAGTGTGGGACTTCCCAAGGGTTCCCTGGCCAGGTTCCTGCTGGCACTCCACTCTGTGGTGAGAAATGTTCTC
>NW_007226527.1:0-1096 GCF_000164805.1 Carlito syrichta
CTTCTACCTAGGGTATAGAAAGTTGGATAAAACACAACCTCTCCCATCACAATGAGAAAATGCCAGATAAATTACAAGATCATAACTTTTCTTACAACCAACAGACAACTAAAGTTGCATGCAGGTCAGTCAGACAATATGAAATCTAAAGAGGGACACCTCCCCAATGCTCTCCCCATCTCCGCACAGGAAAGAAAGGATGCCAGGATTGACTTGCCAATGACAGTTGGCAAAGCATGGAAGAAAGATGTGAGTAGGAAGAAATCAGCTAAAATATGATTGAATTTCTAAAGGTCAAGTGTGGGAGTTCACGTCACTGGCAGGCTCTTTTCCTTGAACTTTCTTATTTTCAGATGCTGTATTTTGTAGTACAAACATGTCAATTATATTTTTTATAATAAATTCAAATTTTCTGTTGAAATTCTTCATCTTTTCATTCATGTTGCCCTTCTTTTTAATTTTTTTTAAGAAAGAAAAGCTTATTTAAAAGTAAATTAGAGAAAGAGAAGGGAGAAAGAAGATTCACCTCCCCAAGGTAGGGGAGGGGCCAAAACCAGGAAGCATGGCAACAGCCATAGCTCAAAGAGCACATGGCACACCAGAGTCTAGCAAGGCAATGGCCTTCTTTAATTTTTAAAAATACATCAGAGCTGGTTATTTCAAAGCCCTTGTATACTAGCTTTAATATCTGAATCATCTAAGATCTCCTGCTATTATGTTTTATTTCCTTGATTATCAGTCACATTTTTCAGGTGGTCCACAAATCTAGTCATTTTTAATTGTGTGTCAAACATTGTGCCTAAGAACGTTTAGACCTTCCAGATAATATCTTCTACTAGATATTAGAATTATAGAGTTCCATGTTAGGAAGATAGTGTTAGGAGCTTGTCATCTCATTTCATCCTTCATTAAGATGAGTTGATACCATGATGCAGCTGTGTATGACTCAGTTTGAATCAGTTCACCTCTCTTTTTCAGGGATGTTCTTCTAAGTCTTCATATTGAAAACTTTTAATTGTAAGTCTCCATCACCTTGGCCTTAAAATGGCTGGCTGCCCTCTAGAAGTATGAGACTTTGTCATTGGCTTCCTTCTTC
>NW_007226528.1:0-709 GCF_000164805.1 Carlito syrichta
TGTACCAGAGTAGTGCATTTGTTACAATTGATTAACCTACATTGACAAAGTAGGTATAAAAGAAGAAATCCTAAAGACACCAAGAGGAAAGAGTCAGACTACCTACCAGGGATGAATTCTGAGGCAGAGAGAGAGAGACCAACGTGAAACAAACATTCCATGAAATTATTCAAGAAAACTTCCCTCATCTCATCTGTGGTGCAAAAATTCAAACACAGGAGGTTCAGAGAACCCCTGCAAGACAACAAATGAGAAGACCAACTCCCAGACACATAATAATTCACCTAAACAAAGTAGGTATAAAAGAAAAATTCCTAAAGGCAGCAAGAGAAAAAGGTCAGAATATCTACCAGGGAAGACGAATTAGAATAGCTGCAGATTTAACCACAGAAACCCTTCAGGCTAGGAGAGCTTGGAGCCCAATCTTCAAAGTTCTCAGAGATAAATAATTTCAACCAAGATTAACTTATCCAGCTAAGCTAAGCTTCATCAGTGAGGGAGAAATAAATTCTTTCCCAGACATTCAATCCCTAAGAACTTATGCTGCCTCTAGACCAGCCCTACAGGAAACAGTTAAGAAAGTATTAAACACAGAAGAAAGGAAAAAAGGAATGACAACGTTCTTCACAAGAGTGCAGGAAAAAGATTGAAAACACACATGAATCAACCCAAAAATCAAAAGAAAGACAACAAACAAGCAGGAACAACG
>NW_007226529.1:0-745 GCF_000164805.1 Carlito syrichta
AAACAATAACTCTTTGGAACTATTTAGTAATTTACATCTTTAGTATTGATTTCAGGATTGACTAACCAGCACTACATGACACAGTAGTGAATAAGAGGCATTCTTGGGCCTACCTTCTCCTGCCCCATTTGTATGGATCCAATCAACAAGGAAGGGGGGGGGTCAGTGAGTGGTATTAGTAGTATCGTAAAGAATGGTATTAGTAGCCAGGCTCGGTGGCTCAGCCTGTAATCCCGCGCCTTGAGAGGCTGAGGTGAGTGGATTGCCTGAGCCCGCGGGTTCGAGACCCGCCTGGGCAACTTGGCTAGACCTCATTTCTACAATAAGTAAAAAAAAAATTAGCCGGGTGTTGTAGTGCGTGCTTGTAGTTCCAGCTATTCGGAACGTTGAGGTGGAAGGCTCACCGGAGCCCAGTAGGTCGAGGCTGCGGTGGCCGGGAGTGGCCACTGCACTCCAGTCTGGACGACAAAGTGAGACTCCAACTCAAAAAAAAAAACACAAAAAAACCCAAAAAAACAAAGAATGGTATTAGTAAAGGAGATAATAGCAAGAAAGGATATTCCTAAACTATAAGATGCTTCTTTCAATCAGCGGTTGCCTACTTCACTGCTCATGTGGTGGACCCTAGTTTCGAATTTCAAAATATGAATTTTGGAGGAACACAAACATTCAGACCATAGCATCTGTCCTAACTTTAAGCAAAATTTCTACAACTCTGCTGTTTACATAATATGTTCAATTATTG
>NW_007226530.1:0-1025 GCF_000164805.1 Carlito syrichta
ACGACATCTGAGCTGCTGTCATCTGATTGGGGTCAGCAGAGTTTCTCATTGTCCCATGGGGCAGCTGGCAGCACCAGGGACCTGGGCAAGCCCTGCTGGGAAGAACGGCGTCTTGGAGTCCAGTCTGTCCCCCAGCCTCTGGGTCTGTGTCTCAGCCCCCTTTGTTCAGTTGACCAGGGCAAATCCCAAGAGCTGTTGTGGACCGTGGCACACGCCAGGGGCAGAGGTAGCCTCAATCTTGGATCTGCTCCTCGGGGCCCCTCCCAGCCCCCTCTCAGAGCACTGCCTATGCATCAGCCCTTGTGGAGCCGGCTGTACCAGGCCTCACGTGGGACCCCAGGCATGCCTTGAGTCTGCTCACCGACCCTTACCTACCATGCTTAGCTGTGCTACGCAGCCCTTCTCTCCCCACCTCTCCTCTTCCCCCCACCGCACACAGCCAGCTTCATTTCAGCCTTTCAGCCTCGGTAGGATGTCTTCTCTAGGAGTCCCCTCTCAGACAACCCCCACCCCAGGCTGGTCAGGTAGTCCTCTGTGCTCCCCATGAGAATTCAGTGAGATTATTCATCGAAAGCATGGAGCACAGTGCCTGGCTCCATCAGCAAGCATTTTGGGAAGGTCTGTCCTTTGCCAGTCAGTGGGGGATAGTAATGTGAAAGAGGCACAGTCCCAGCCCTCTGGACATTTGGGATGGCAGGGTGACAAACCAGGACACTCCAGTTGATGTGTACTGTGGTGTGAGCCATGACAGTAGCAGGAACTGGGTGGGCTCATCGAAGAGGGATTCAGAGTGGGCCTCCTGGAGGCAGTAATCCCTGCAATCAGATGAAGTTGGCCAGATTTGGGGAGCATAGGTAGAGTGAGCGTAGGTTGCAAGCAAATAGAGGAGCAGGGGTGAGAAACATCCTGGGTGGTGCAGCAGTGGGTGTCTCAGAACAGAGAACTGAGTTGAAATGAGGGTGCCTCCTGGTGACTTAGGGAGACGCAAATAGCATAGGGTGATCTCACAGTCTGAGATAGTGGAT
>NW_007226531.1:0-1403 GCF_000164805.1 Carlito syrichta
AGAGACCATGGCTCCAGAGGTCAGGGCCACACTCTGCAGATCTCTCCATGGACACTCCAAGTGGCTCCCTTCGCAAGTTGATATGAACCATTCTTGCAACTTGCACACAGTGGGGAACCGGGCTCCATTGCATTACCTTATGCGGATGCAAACCATTCCAGAGTTGGACACGGACTCCTCTTGCCCCTGCTGTTCCTTTGCAAAGTGGATAATAAGGAAAGCTTTGTGTCCCCTGTGTTCCAGGAGTCGTGCAGCATCTGCAGAACGGCCAGCTGCTGAGAGACATCTACCTAAAGAAACACAAGCTCCTGCCGAATGATTGGTCCACAGACCAGCTTTATTTAGAGACCACGGGGAAAAGCCGGACCCTGCAGAGCGGGCTGGCCTTGCTCTATGGCTTTCTCCCAGATTTTGACTGGAAGAAGATTTATTTCAGGCACCAGCCAAGTGCTCTGTTCTGCTCTGGAAGCTGCTACTGCCCAGTGAGAAACCAGTACCTGGAGAAGGAGCAGCGTCGTCAGTACCTCTTGCGTCTGAAAAACAGCCAGCTGGAGAGGACCTACGGGGAGATGGCCAGGATCGTGGACGTCCCAACCAAGCAGCTCCGGGCGGCCAACCCCATAGACTCCATGCTCTGCCACTTCTGCCATAACGTCAGCTTCCCTTGCACCAGGAATGGCTGTGTCGCTATGGAGCACTTCAAGGTGATCAAGACACATCAGATAGAGGATGAGAGGGAGAGGCGGGAGAAGAAGCTGTACCTCGGGTACTCACTCCTGGGCGCCCACCCAATCCTGAACCAGACCGTCGGTCGGATGCAGCGTGCCACCGAGGGCAGGAAAGAAGAGGTCTTTGCCCTCTACTCTGCTCATGATGTCACTCTGTCCCCAGTCCTCAGTGCCTTGGGCCTTTCGGAAGCCAGGTTCCCAAGGTTTGCGGCCAGGCTGATCTTCGAGCTTTGGCAAGACAGGGAAAAGCCCAGCGAGCATGCCGTCCGGATTCTGTACAATGGTGTCGACGTCACATTCCACACCTCATTCTGCCAGGACCACCACAAGCGTTCTCCCAAGCCCATGTGCCCCCTCGAAAATTTAGTTCGCTTTGTCAAAAGGGACATGTTTGTGGCCCTGGGAAGCAGTCGTACAAATTATTATGATGCATGTCACAGGGAAGGATTCTAAAAGGTCCGCAGCACGGCAGTGTAGAATCTTTGCCAGTACAGAGAGTGGGGAAAGATCCACTTCTAGTTCTATCTGTTGCTAAGGGTATATGATGATTGATTTTTTTAAAGGCTAAACACTGTGTTTGGGAGCCACGTGGATGGTTTGGGTGGAACAGCAAGCATGTTGCTATATTCTGGTACATGAATTGCTTGGTACAAGATGGCTAGTTTACAGAGAAAA
>NW_007226532.1:0-778 GCF_000164805.1 Carlito syrichta
CCAATCCTTTTCGTCTCTTTCTTACAGTATATAGTAAATGTCAGGATAGTGGTTGCATTTTATTAAACTTATATTTATAGAGTTGAAACAAAGTAACTGTACTCTTTCATATTGCTTGGAGTATTTATAGCAAAGTATGAGCCTGAAAGAATCACCTTTGAAATCTTGAAGAAAAGGCCTTTAGTGGTTCATTGGTGTAGAATGAATGTTAATTCAGGGAACCAGATCTTTAAGTCAAGACTGGTGCAGAAATGTCATAGGCTTATTCAGAATCACAACATTATCCGAACATTTTCTACCTTAAATCTGAAGTTTTAATTTCTATAAAATTATCTACTTCTTTTTGAAATATTTAAACTTTTGTTTCGGTTTGTAAAGTTTCTGTTTCATTTCCCTTTGGAGTGTGGGATTTTCCTGAGTGTGAAATGTCTGCTTCTTTCTTAATATAGTAGAATATATATATTTATATTACAGTATGCTCTAAAATATTTTTGGCCCTGTTTTTATTCTTATTTTCAAACTTTATTTTGAAGATAAAACTTGAAATAAATAAAAGATAGTAGCTGCTGAATTCCTTCAGGAACTTTGTAGGTCCAGATTCTTGGTCTGTTTGGCTGTAGCAGAATTTATGAAAATCTAAAACATTAATGATGCCTGAAAGGCAGACTGCCACACGGAGATGAATGCATTGCCTGACCTGATAGCAGAATTAAAGAAAATTGAAACTTCAGCATTTTGAAGATCATTGAGGTATCATTTTTGTATGTGTTCAGGATAG
>NW_007226533.1:0-752 GCF_000164805.1 Carlito syrichta
AATCTGAAGTTTTAATTTCTATAAAATTATCTACTTCTTTTTGAAATATTTAAACTTTTGTTTCGGTTTGTAAAGTTTCTGTTTCATTTCCCTTTGGAGTGTGGGATTTTCCTGAGTGTGAAATGTCTGCTTCTTTCTTAATATAGTAGAATATATATATTTATATTACAGTATGCTCTAAAATATTTTTGGCCCTGTTTTTATTCTTATTTTCAAACTTTATTTTGAAGATAAAACTTGAAATAAATAAAAGATAGTAGCTGCTGAATTCCTTCAGGAACTTTGTAGGTCCAGATTCTTGGTCTGTTTGGCTGTAGCAGAATTTATGAAAATCTAAAACATTAATGATGCCTGAAAGGCAGACTGCCACACGGAGATGAATGCATTGCCTGACCTGATAGCAGAATTAAAGAAAATTGAAACTTCAGCATTTTGAAGATCATTGAGGTATCATTTTTGTATGTGTTCAGGATAGTTCATGCATAATTTTTAGATGGAGTTCATATAAACCCAATTCATAAGAAAATGGTTATATTTTTATGTACAGAAAACTGTTATAACTAGGTAGTAAAAGAAGATATATTTAACTGTTTATAGTAGGCAACAGAAAACACTGTTGAAAAATCCAGTGAAAGCAGTATTAGAAGTGCTTCTGGTCCATTTTTATAATACTACTGGAAAATAGGAGGCAAAAAAATTTTTGATTATACATGCTGGAGATCAGCTCTTGTGAATATTTAATATCTGCCATA
>NW_007226534.1:0-2047 GCF_000164805.1 Carlito syrichta
TCTTTCTTAATATAGTAGAATATATATATTTATATTACAGTATGCTCTAAAATATTTTTGGCCCTGTTTTTATTCTTATTTTCAAACTTTATTTTGAAGATAAAACTTGAAATAAATAAAAGATAGTAGCTGCTGAATTCCTTCAGGAACTTTGTAGGTCCAGATTCTTGGTCTGTTTGGCTGTAGCAGAATTTATGAAAATCTAAAACATTAATGATGCCTGAAAGGCAGACTGCCACACGGAGATGAATGCATTGCCTGACCTGATAGCAGAATTAAAGAAAATTGAAACTTCAGCATTTTGAAGATCATTGAGGTATCATTTTTGTATGTGTTCAGGATAGTTCATGCATAATTTTTAGATGGAGTTCATATAAACCCAATTCATAAGAAAATGGTTATATTTTTATGTACAGAAAACTGTTATAACTAGGTAGTAAAAGAAGATATATTTAACTGTTTATAGTAGGCAACAGAAAACACTGTTGAAAAATCCAGTGAAAGCAGTATTAGAAGTGCTTCTGGTCCATTTTTATAATACTACTGGAAAATAGGAGGCAAAAAAATTTTTGATTATACATGCTGGAGATCAGCTCTTGTGTATATTTAATATCTGCCATAACAGACCGATATAGCATCTTTCACTGTCAAATTGAGTTAGCTTTGGTACATATCATGGGTGGTTTTAAAGCTATTTCGCCATTAATAATAAGGCATTTAAAAATACTGTAATAAGTGATTTTAACACATACTACCGGTGCTTTCAGTTTGCTGTTTTGTATGCATCAAATCCTATATATAAGGTGGCATTATCCAAAATGAATGGGGGAAAATGATCTAGAAAATCAGTTTTTTTCACATTCACAAATGGAAGCCTCATTCTCTTCAGTGAAGTGAGTCAGCATTTCCAAATGAAAAGTTCTGATGTGTAGATAGTCCCAAAATATATTTAAAATGAGATCACTCCAAAAGGTGAAAAGTGCAACGAATTTGCATTTAAGTGCCCTTGGACATGTTCAGGTGTGAGAGATGAGTGATAGATAGCTGACTCATGAGCTGTAGCAAACCCTTTTTGTAGTGTATTTTTAGAATCCAATAAAAAGAGAGGGAAGTGCTTTGTGATAATTTTTTCCATGTGCAAGAGATGGCGATGAAATAAATTTTTTTACATGAAAGCTAATTAACAAGGACTCTTTTATTTTATATATGTATATTTCTGTAATTATTCTTCTCCTAAATCACATGGCTAGGCAGAATCTGTCATGGTGGTCTGTTGAATCCTTGGTTGCCTGGACACACATTATAAATTTGACTATCAAAAAGTATACATGCATAGAATATGAAGTTTTTATTGATGATAGGCTGCACTTAGATTTATATTTCACATTAGATTGGGAGCTTTGTTGGCTTTTTTAAAAGATTAAAAAAGAGAGAGAGATGTAGTATCAGTCATTGAGACTGGAGTACAAAGCTATGATCTTAGCTCACTGCAGGCTCAAACTCCTGGGTTCAGGTGACCTTCCTGCCTCAGCCTCAGCCTGTAGCTGAGACTACAGGCATGTACTGTCACACCTGGTTAAGATTGCTTGACTTTTATTCATATTTTTAAAAATCATATTTTATTTCCAAGTAAGAAAAAATGTATAATATCTCTACAATGTTATTTTTTTCTGTTTTTAGCTCTCAATCTGTTGTGTTCTTCGTCTGTGAACTAAGAATTCTTTCTACATCACCTTTCAAAGTAGGATCAAAACAGTATTGAAATAGTTAAAACTTTTCCCAGGAATTGCAATATGATTTCAAAAACAAAAAAATTTATGTATGAACCAACTAATAGAATAAATATAGCCAAAGACTGATTTTGAAAGGAAAATTCAGGAAAACTTCCTGAATATGCGGAAGAAGCAAAAATGTAACTAATGGACAATCTGAGAACTAAGAGACTTAGAGGTTAAGATCTAGGAAGACCAACATCTTATCAGTGAAATGGTAGAAGAATTCTTCACAAAGCTGAAAAAAGCCATATAATTCTTGAGATTGAAAGGAC
>NW_007226535.1:0-719 GCF_000164805.1 Carlito syrichta
CTTACTGTAAACCTCAGGACCGACATCTTGATCAGTAGCCAGGCTCACTGCTCTCTTGTGAGATCTCTGCATCTCTCTGAGACAGCACAGTGTCACAGGATTCCTTACTCTGTGGATTCTTCTTCTTCTGATATAGAGAACACTGCTACCAGACCAAGGAGTTTGGGTTAACTTAGACATACTTGATGTAAATAGGTTTTCAGATAACACTTGCAAACAACATGCTTGTAGAAAACCCTTGTGAAACCACAAAATATAAACTATAAGGAATTTACATACCTAATGAACTAATTTAGCAAGGCTGAATGTAGGCTAAAGGGTCTCACACAAAAATAAGTTGATTTTCTATAATTAGCTACAAGCAATTAGAAAAGAATTTTTCAAACAGCTACACTAACAACAAATAATATTTAGATTCCTAGAAATAAAGTTAATAAAAGATATTTGAGACCTCTTCACTGAAAAATACAAAACAGTCCTAAGAGATAGTAAAGACCAAATTTATGGAGAGAGATGTCATCTTCATGGATTAAAGAATTCAAAACGTATCGTTCGATTCCCACCAAATTGATCTTTTTGAAATATGCCCAGAGCATTCTGTTCTCTATAACAAAGTCCTGCTTTCAAAGGAAAACAACTTTACCAGAGTCTATCTGACATGTGTGGAGGGCAATTAGAACTCTCCAAATCCCCTTAGCCTTCCTGCCTCACATAGGGGG
>NW_007226536.1:0-1008 GCF_000164805.1 Carlito syrichta
CACTAACAACAAATAATATTTAGATTCCTAGAAATAAAGTTAATAAAAGATATTTGAGACCTCTTCACTGAAAAATACAAAACAGTCCTAAGAGATAGTAAAGACCAAATTTATGGAGAGAGATGTCATCTTCATGGATTAAAGAATTCAAAACGTATCGTTCGATTCCCACCAAATTGATCTTTTTGAAATATGCCCAGAGCATTCTGTTCTCTATAACAAAGTCCTGCTTTCAAGGAAAACAACTTTACCAGAGTCTATCTGACATGTGTGGAGGGCAATTAGAACTCTCCAAATCCCCTTAGCCTTCCTGCCTCACATAGGGGGGAAAAAAAAGACTAAGAAACATTTCTGAAGTTCACAGGCCAGGGACTCGGGTCTACTAAAAAACAGAGTTAATCATAAAAAACTATATAATTCTTTCTTTCCCCAATATTTTACCATCTCAACAAGGCTCCAGTATAATTACAGTGGATTACAACAACAATAAAAAACTGCAAGACACAAACTCTCTTTCAAGAAGAATTCTTAAAGAAACATGAAGACAATGGGGGAGAAAAAAATTAACAAAAAACTGAAGCTCTCTGACACCTATAGTTGCAGAAATCAATAGACATAACCCATGCCCTAATTGATATAAAAATTCACACTAAAAGCTTGTCTTCATTCCTATTATCAGATATATATGCTTGACTTTCAACAAAAAAATTACAATACACGTTAAAAACCAGCAAAGCACATCATTCAAGAAGACAAAGAAAACATAGAACAATATTCAAATATGACACAAATTTTGAAATTACCCAATAAGGAATTTAAAGTAAATTTAATATTCCAAGGGGTCTGTGGAAAAATAAATGCAAGTACATATGGGTAGGGTAAGTTTAAAAATATCAACTTTAGCCGGGCTCAGCCTGTAATCCCGCGCCTTGGGAGGCCGAGGTGAGCGGATTGCCTGAGCCCGCGGGTTTGAGACCAGCCTGGGCAACTTGGCAAGACCTCATCTCT
>NW_007226537.1:0-652 GCF_000164805.1 Carlito syrichta
AAATGCGAAGGAGTAGTAAATATTTCTCATATAATTAAAAACCAAGGAAACGATTTCACCAGTAGACCTGCCTCACAGAATTTTTTTTAAAGTTCTTCAGAGAGAATGATATAGGTCATAACTTGGATTCGCATATTAAAACGAATAAAGAATTGTATAAGGAAAAAAACCCAAACTTGTCTTTCTCTATATTCACTCAACACAGTTTTCGTGTGTTGTCCTACAATTCAATTCTGCTCTCACACTAACTGAAGTTAGCAGAGAGCCCACAAGTTAAGAGGTGAGTCCCACAAAACTGCCGCACGTTTCAGACGCCAATCACAAATAGTAGGTCCCCTGGTCACCCGCAACCTCTGTTTAACTCGGCTACAAGTCAGAGGTTCTCTCTCAACCCCCTGTTGGTTTTGACCACTTACTAGAAGGGCTCACAGAACTCTGGGAAACGCTTCACTTACGTTTAACAGCCAAATGAAAGAGATGCCTAGGACCAGATGTGGCAGAAAGGACAGGGAGCTTCTATGCCCTGACTGAGTGTGCCACCCTCCTGTTACTTCCAGGTACTGTAAATAGAAGACCTTCAGATTCCATCCTTCCCGTTTTTATATTTTAATTAGATTGATGAGCATTGGTGATCAACTCAACCTTCAACCCC
>NW_007226538.1:0-3347 GCF_000164805.1 Carlito syrichta
CAACCTCTGTTTAACTCGGCTACAAGTCAGAGGTTCTCTCTCAACCCCCTGTTGGTTTTGACCACTTACTAGAAGGGCTCACAGAACTCTGGGAAACGCTTCACTTACGTTTAACAGCCAAATGAAAGAGATGCCTAGGACCAGATGTGGCAGAAAGGACAGGGAGCTTCTATGCCCTGACTGAGTGTGCCACCCTCCTGTTACTTCCAGGTACTGTAACTAGAAGACCTTCAGATTCCATCCTTCCCGTTTTTATATATTGATTAGATTGATGAGCATTGGTGATCAACTCAACCTTCAACCCCTCTCCTCTCCCTACAGATCAGAAGATGGGACTGAAAGTTCCCGCATTGTAATCACATAGTTGGCTCCCATGGCAACCAGCCCCTCATTTTGAGGCTACCTGAGACTCTTCCCTTAGCTACCAGTCATCTTATTAGCATATAGAAAACACCTGTCAGTTCAGAGACTTCAAGAGTTTATGAGCTGTGTGCCAGGAAATAGGAGTGAAGATACATATTTCTTATTCTATCACAATATCCCAAAGGTATAATAATATCTTTTTTCTTATTCTTAATTGATCTAATAGTTAACTTCAAGCAAAAAGGCTCCCTTTCAGATGCCCTAGAAGCCAATACCATGATGCTGAGTTTTTAAGAAAAGAAAAGCTTTTTTCTTGAAAGGGATTCAAAAGAGAAAAAAAGAAGCTTTTTATTATAAGTCAAGTAACAAAGAGACAGGAGTCTAGTTCAAATCTGTCCCTTTGTGCTGGCTTTAAGGCACTAATTTTATTAGAAAAGGTTTAGGAAGTAGATTCTGGGATTAGTAGGTGATTGGAAGAAGGAAAGGGGAGTTCTAGAAAGTCCTTGGCCATGTGCAGTTATTGTCTCATGATGACTCCTGGAATATATGTAAAAGTTTGAGTAGAGTTAGTATGAAATATGTGGTGGAAATTCAGAATGAGACATCAGCAAGCTCATTCTGAACAGACTGCAGTTGGCCATATCGGTTCCAACCAATTCCAGCCAATTTTGCTATCTTATGAGCAGAGGAAATTTCAGTGTTTCAGCAAGTTGTCTATTTTTTTTAATCTGTCATCCTGCAAACTCAAGAATTTCTGTTTTCTTAGTTTTTTTTTTAACTCCTTGGGGTATGGTTTCAAAAGTAATTATAGTAACAATGTATTGGATAATTATAGACTAATAATAAGTGAAATGAATGTCAACAATATTACAGGGGAAAAAGGAGAGAAATTGAACAGCCCACTGTGAGGTAGCTGCACTACTCATGAAGAAGCATACTGTTATTTGAAAATGAGCTTAAATAGCTTATAAATGCCTATTTCAAGCTTAAGATCAACAACTTTAAAAAAAGTAAAGGTATATAATTGATTAGAGAATAGAGAAACAGAATCACACAAAATGCTCAATTAAAACCAGAGACAACGGAAAAAAAGTGAAAGACAAAAAACAAAGGACAATACAAACAGCTACAGATATGGTAGATATAAATCTCACTATATCAATTATCACTTTAAATAAGAATGACCCAAATACACAAATTAAAAGGAAGAAATCATCAATGTAGATTTTTTTAAAGACCCACCTGTATGCTGTCTACAAGAAACTCACTTTAAATATAAAGACACAGATAGAGTAAAAGGAAAAATGGGGAAAAATATATACAAAAATAATTCTAATCAAAAGACAGCCAAAGTAGACATATTAATTTTAGACAAGAAAAACTTCAAGAAAATTTTTAGGAATAAATAGTGGTACTAAATAGTGATTTTAAGGAGTTAATTCTTCAAGAATATGCAACAATTCTTATATATATGAGCCTGACAATAAAGCATTAAAATATATGAGACATTTTAGAACTGAAAAGAGAAATAAATAAATCAACTATTACATTTGGAGACTACAGCTTTCTTCGATCATTAATTGACAGATCCAGTAGGCAGAAATTTGGTAAGAATATAGTTGAACTGAACAAGACTGTGAATCAACTGGTTCTAATTGGCATTTATAAAATATGTCATTCAACCACAGCATAATATAAATTCTTCTCAAGCTCAAACTGACTCACCAAGATAGATCACTTTTTGGGCCATAAGTATAAGTTAACAAATTTAAAAGAATAGAAATCATAGAATCTGTACTCTCAGACCACTGTATTATTAAACTAGAAATCAGTAACAGAAATAACATATATGGAAAATCCCAAAATATTTGGAAATTGAACATAGTCCTAAATAGCACACAAGTCAAAGAAGAGGTTTCAAGATAAATTTAAAATACTTTGAATAAAGTGAAAATGAAAATCCAAATAATCAAAATGCATTGCATGTAGCAAAAGTAGTAGAAGGAAATTTATAGCATTGGAATGCATACATTAGAAATGAAGAAGGATCTGAAATTAATAATATAAACGTCCAGCATAGGAAGCTAGGGGGGAGAAAAGCAACGTAAAAAAATAAGCAACAAAGAAAAAATAAGTTAATACAGAAATAAACAAAATTGAAAACGGAATATCAGAAAAGAAAATCAATGAAATCAAAAGCTGGCTCTAACTAATCAATTAAATTGATTAATAAGTTGATCAATTTAGTAAGCCTCTAACCAGGCTAAACCAGAGAGGAGATGCAATTCAATTTAGTAAAATCAAAAATGAAAGAAAGACCATCACTACTGATTCCAAGATATTGAAAGGATGATAAAGACATATTAGAAGCAATTCTATGCTCACAAATTTAATCACATAGATGAGATTGAACAATTCCTTGAAAAATAATATCTTTCAAAAAACGATACTCTGAATAGGCCTACGTCAAAGAAATTGAATCAGTAATTAATGACATTCCAAAACACAAAACACCAGGCCTGTATGACTTCACTGATAAATTTCACCAAACATTTAAGAAAGTATAATAACCACTCTCCAGTCTCCTTCAGAAAATAAAAGCAAAAGAAACACTCGTTGCCTTATTTTATAAAGTCAGTATTACTCTAATACCAAATCAGATAAAGTCATTACAAAAAAAAGGAAAACTACAAATGTTTGTAAGCATAGATGTAAAAGTATTCAACAAAATATTACCAAATCAATTCTACAAGATGTAAGCATAATTATGCATCATAATCAATGAAAATGTACCCCAGATGCTGACTTGAAAATTCAATTAATATAATTTATCACCTCAACAGTCTAAAGAGAAAAGCTATATGAGCATATCAATAGATGCAGAAAAGCACTTGACAAAATCTAGCACCCATTTATATTTTTGAAAACTCTCAGCAAACTAGAGGGAACTTCCTGATAAAGAATATCTACCAAAAAGGGGGGGG
>NW_007226539.1:0-805 GCF_000164805.1 Carlito syrichta
CCACTTACTAGAAGGGCTCACAGAACTCTGGGAAACGCTTCACTTACGTTTAACAGCCAAATGAAAGAGATGCCTAGGACCAGATGTGGCAGAAAGGACAGGGAGCTTCTATGCCTGACTGAGTGTGCCACCCTCCTGTTACTTCCAGGTACTGTAACTAGAAGACCTTCAGATTCCATCCTTCCCGTTTTTATATATTGATTAGATTGATGAGCATTGGTGATCAACTCAACCTTCAACCCCTCTCCTCTCCCTACAGATCAGAAGATGGGACTGAAAGTTCCCGCATTGTAATCACATAGTTGGCTCCCATGGCAACCAGCCCCTCATTTTGAGGCTACCTGAGACTCTTCCCTTAGCTACCAGTCATCTTATTAGCATATAGAAAACACCTGTCAGTTCAGAGACTTCAAGAGTTTATGAGCTGTGTGCCAGGAAATAGGAGTGAAGATACATATTTCTTATTCTATCACAATATCCCAAAGGTATAATAATATCTTTTTTCTTATTCTTAATTGATCTAATAGTTAACTTCAAGCAAAAAGGCTCCCTTTCAGATGCCCTAGAAGCCAATACCATGATGCTGAGTTTTTAAGAAAAGAAAAGCTTTTTTCTTGAAAGGGATTCAAAAGAGAAAAAAAGAAGCTTTTTATTATAAGTCAAGTAACAAAGAGACAGGAGTCTAGTTCAAATCTGTCCCTTTGTGCTGGCTTTAAGGCACTAATTTTATTAGAAAAGGTTTAGGAAGTAGATTCTGGGATTTGTAGGTGATTGGAAGAAGGAAAGGGGAGTTCTAGAAAGTCCT
>NW_007226540.1:0-723 GCF_000164805.1 Carlito syrichta
CAGTCATCTTATTAGCATATAGAAAACACCTGTCAGTTCAGAGACTTCAAGAGTTTATGAGCTGTGTGCCAGGAAATAGGAGTGAAGATACATATTTCTTATTCTATCACAATATCCCAAAGGTATAATAATATCTTTTTTCTTATTCTTAATTGATCTAATAGTTAACTTCAAGCAAAAAGGCTCCCTTTCAGATGCCCTAGAAGCCAATACCATGATGCTGAGTTTTTAAGAAAAGAAAAGCTTTTTTCTTGAAAGGGATTCAAAAGAGAAAAAAAGAAGCTTTTTATTATAAGTCAAGTAACAAAGAGACAGGAGTCTAGTTCAAATCTGTCCCTTTGTGCTGGCTTTAAGGCACTAATTTTATTAGAAAAGGTTTAGGAAGTAGATTCTGGGATTAGTAGGTGATTGGAAGAAGGAAAGGGGAGTTCTAGAAAGTCCTTGGCCATGTGCAGTTATTGTCTCATGATGACTCCTGGAATATACGTAAAAGTTTGAGTAGAGTTAGTATGAAATATGTGGTGGAAATTCAGAATGAGACATCAGCAAGCTCATTCTGAACAGACTGCAGTTGGCCATATCGGTTCCAACCAATTCCAGCCAATTTTGCTATCTTATGAGCAGAGGAAATTTCAGTGTTTCAGCAAGTTGTCTATTTTTTTTAATCTGTCATCCTGCAAACTCAAGAATTTCTGTTTTCTTAGTTTTTTTTTAACTCCTTGG
>NW_007226541.1:0-750 GCF_000164805.1 Carlito syrichta
TCTAATAGTTAACTTCAAGCAAAAAGGCTCCCTTTCAGATGCCCTAGAAGCCAATACCATGATGCTGAGTTTTTAAGAAAAGAAAAGCTTTTTTCTTGAAAGGGATTCAAAAGAGAAAAAAAGAAGCTTTTTATTATAAGTCAAGTAACAAAGAGACAGGAGTCTAGTTCAAATCTGTCCCTTTGTGCTGGCTTTAAGGCACTAATTTTATTAGAAAAGGTTTAGGAAGTAGATTCTGGGATTAGTAGGTGATTGGAAGAAGGAAAGGGGAGTTCTAGAAAGTCCTTGGCCATGTGCAGTTATTGTCTCATGATGACTCCTGGAATATACGTAAAAGTTTGAGTAGAGTTAGTATGAAATATGTGGTGGAAATTCAGAATGAGACATCAGCAAGCTCATTCTGAACAGACTGCAGTTGGCCATATCGGTTCCAACCAATTCCAGCCAATTTTGCTATCTTATGAGCAGAGGAAATTTCAGTGTTTCAGCAAGTTGTCTATTTTTTTTAATCTGTCATCCTGCAAACTCAAGAATTTCTGTTTTCTTAGTTTTTTTTTAACTCCTTGGGGTATGGTTTCAAAAGTAATTATAGTAACAATGTATTGGATAATTATAGACTAATAATAAGTGAAATGAATGTCAACAATATTACAGGGGAAAAAAGGAGAGAAATTGACAGCCCACTGTGAGGTAGCTGCACTACTTCATGAAGAAGCATACTGTTATTTGAAAATGAGCTTAAATAGCTTA
>NW_007226542.1:0-1710 GCF_000164805.1 Carlito syrichta
GCCAGTGGCCTTCTGTAAAAACACAGTTAGGAGAGGTTTGAATGCATTAAGCACAGTGTCAGATACTTAAAAAGTATTCAGCAAACACTAGTTCTCCAGCATGTCTCTCCTCCTCAGTAAATCTTTTGTACTCCTAACTCTGCCTTTGTCAGACATATATGTCACAGATACTTACTTCCAGATTGTTTACTTCCAGTTTTGCCTTTTCATTGTCTTTTAAGAAATTTTCTGAAAATAAGACTTTAATTCTGAGTCCAGCTTATCATTTTATATTTTTATGATTAGTGCATATCACTTTTCTTTTTGATGAGTTGACCTTTTTGCTATTATAAAATATTCTGTCTTTATTTGTGATTTTTAAAATTTTTTTATATTTTTTATTACAATACCTTTGGGGGAATACAATTAATTTGGGTCTTGGCTTTAAGAGTACCCACCACCCCCACATGTGCACATTGTACCCAACAGGTAATTTTTTTTGTCCCTCTACTCCTTCCTCCCCTCCTCCTTTCTGAGTCTCCCATGTTCATTATACCATTCTTTGTGTCTTTGCATATCCTTGGTTTAGTTCTCATTTATAAGTGAGAACATGCAGAGTTTTGTTTTCTATTCCTGAGTTAATCTGCTTAGAATGATGCTTTCCAATTCCAACTAAGTTGTTGCAAAAGACATTATTATTTTATATTTTTGATAGCTGAATAGTATTCCATAGTGAATACAAGCCACATTTTCAGTATCCACTATCAGTTGACAGCATTTAGGTTGATGGCACATCTTTGCGATTGTGAATTGTGCTGTGATGAACATGTGGTTGCAGGTGCTTTTTAAATATAATGATCTCTGTTCTTTTGGGTAGATACCTAGTAGTGGGGTTGCTGGATCAAATGATAGATCTACATTTAGTTGTTTGAGAAATCTCCATATCACTTTTCATAGTGATTGAATGAATTTACATTTCCACCTACAGTGTGTAAGTGTTTCCTTTTCTCTGCAACTGTGCCAGTATCTATTGTTTTTTGATTTTTTAAAAATGGTCATCCTGACTGGGGTAGAGTGACATCTCATTGTAGTTTAAATTTGCATATCCCCAATTATGAGTAATGTTGAGCATTTTTTCACTTTTGTTGGCCATTTGTATATCTTCTTTTGAGAGATTCTGTTCATGTCATTTGTTCACTTTTTATTGGGGCTGTTTGTTTTTTTCTTGCTGATTTGTTTGAGTTCTTTGTAGATTCTAGATATTAATCCTTTATCAGATATATAGTTTGTGAATATCTTCTCCAATTGTGTAGATTGCCTTCAGCTGATTATTTCTTTTGCTGTGCAGAAGCTTTTTATTTTAATTTAGTTCCACTTGTTTATTTTTGTTTTAGTTGAATTTGCTTTTGGGGTTTTAACCAAAAATTATTTGTGTAGGTCAATGTCCAGAAGAGTTTTTCCTAGGGTTTCTTCTAGGATTTTTATAGTTTTAGGACTGACATTTAAGTATTTAGTCCATCTTGAATTAATTTTTGTATATGGAGTGAGATAGTGATCAAGTTTCATTTTTTGCATGTAGCTATACAATTTTCCCAGCACCATTTGATGAATAGCATGTCCTTTCCTCAGTGTATGTTTTTTGTCTGCTTTGTTGAATATCAGTTGGTTGTAGGTTTTTGAGTTTGTTTCTGGATTCTTCATTCTGTCCCATTGATCCACATGTGTGCTCTT
>NW_007226543.1:0-748 GCF_000164805.1 Carlito syrichta
TGAAGTGTACTGGCAACCATTCCAAAACTCAAAAAGCAGACTAATATCAAATTGCCCACTGAAAACTGAATTGATGGGGCCTAAACCCAGGGCGGAAGCTCTCAGGGAGTTGAGAGCAAGGGTAGAAACCCACAGTAGAAATCATCCATTATTGGCAAGAAGATGGGATCTCTTCTATGCATTCTTTCCATTTTTTTTTTCCAAATTAGTTTTTGAAGCAGAATACTCCATGTACATCAGAGTCAAATAGTTGATGTCTGATGGTGAAAAATATGTGTACTTGTCTCTAATGCTAAAATATGTCAGACAATACACTTTCTTACTTATTTCAGGTCAAAATTCCTGCTTCAGTTATATGATCAAAAAAAGTAATTATCATGAAAAGTCTACCAGTGAATAGATTCCCTAATTTAGTTGTCATATTAGGTAACACGGATTAAAATGGCTATTTTAATTCAAAATTTTATGTGGTACTGGATATAGCTCAATAAGTGCCTTT
The DNA here is from genome assembly GCF_000164805.1 of Carlito syrichta. Lineage (NCBI taxonomy): Eukaryota > Metazoa > Chordata > Mammalia > Primates > Tarsiidae > Carlito > Carlito syrichta. The sequence continues at coordinate 500 of NW_007226543.1, forward strand.
TCTATTGCAAAATTAAACCAAATAAATGAAACAAGAGCACTTCCTTTGATCAACTGGGTAGACGATTGGGAGAAGGGCTACCTTCAGTGGACAAGGACCTAGTCAAGATTCCCAGACAAGCCAGGCTCAGTGGCTCAGCCTGTAATCCCGTGCTTTGGGAGGCCGAGGTGAGTGGATTGCCTGAGCCCGCGGGTTCGAGACCTGCCAGGCAACATTGGTGAGACCTCATTTCCACAATAAATAAAAAAA
>NW_007226544.1:0-751 GCF_000164805.1 Carlito syrichta
CGTCCTTCAAAATATAATTTTAGTTTTTTCGGGGGTCCCTCTCTCATGTGATATGATGAAAAAAACACTTTATTTCTGTGGTCTGCTTCCCCATAGCTCATAATGATTAATTAACTGATTTTTCATTTCCCAAGAAAGTTGATAAGGAATATATAACTTTTATGCAATGTTTTCTAGCATTATTTTCCTCTATGAAGGTCACAAGGAGACATAAAATCAGAAAACACAGATCTAAGGAGGAAGCATAGGTAATAGTAATATTAAAAAGATTATGGACAAAGTTGATGGCTGTTGGGAGCCGGCCGTGGAGGCCTGCCTAAGCGTTGAGGATCCAGGCCGGCAGCGGACCCTGAGACCACTAGGATGAGTTAAGAAGCTGATGGCCCATTCCCTCTTGCCTTCTTTGCTGTTTGGCACGTTCCACTAGCAGGAACTTTGATGATCTAAGCATGAAGTTCTGAGAGTACGACAGGCATGGCTTACTTTAGGAGTTCATTGTTCCCGTTTCTCACAGACTGCAGTTTTGGCTTTAAACTTAACATAATTCAAACTCAGGTCACATTTGGGAGCCTTTAGTATGGTACAAGCTTCTTTTAAGATTTAATAGTATATTTGTAGAATTAGTATATACATACAAAGTGCTGTTTCAGCCTTAATAATATAGATAAATATCTAGAGCTATTAAAAATGGCCCAGTACAAACTTTGGGCTGGGCCACATTCCTAAAGGCCCAGCACGAACTTTAGGCTGG
>NW_007226545.1:0-564 GCF_000164805.1 Carlito syrichta
TTGGGTATCAATGTGATGTTTGCTTCATAAAATGATTTGGGGAGAGTTCCATCTTTCTCAATTGTCTGGAATACTTTCAATAGGATTGATATCAGTTCTTCCTTGTATGTTTTGTAGAATTCTGTTGGAAAGCCATCTGGTCCAAGGCTTTTTTTTTGTAGTTAATTTTCTTATGACATAGTCCAATTTCCTTGATTGTTCTTGGTCTATTTAGGGTCCCAATTTCATCCTGTTTCAACCTGGGGAAATTGTGTGATCAGCAAGTCCTCCATTTTCTTTAGGTTTTTAAGTTTGTTTCCACACAATTGTACATAGTAGTATCTGATAATCTTTTGTATTTCTTCAGGGTCAGTTGTGATTTCAGCTTTTGTGTTTCTGATTGAGTTTATCTGGGCCTTTTCTCTCTTTTTCTTCATCAGTCTGGCTATAGGGTCATTGATCTTGCTTATCTTTTCAAAGAACCAGCTTTTTTTGTTTTGTTGATTTTTTTTTTTTTGTATTGTCTTTTTGTCTTCTATGTCTAGGATTTGGGCTTTTATTTTGGTGATCTGGATTCTTCTGCTG
>NW_007226546.1:0-673 GCF_000164805.1 Carlito syrichta
GGGGTTGCCCTCTACCAGCTACTTTTAAGCCACCATGGGAGGAAACAGGAAGACCTGATGCCTCAGTGGCCTCAGTGGCAAATTACCATTACTCTGGGCTCCCATGAGAAGACCAAGGCCAGTGGCACTTTTATATTCTGAACACAAACTGCCTGAGGCTAAGGTGGGAGAGCTGGGTGGGACCCATTAACATAGAAACTTTTCACCTCCCATGAAAATTCTTTTGTGTAGAGTCTGTACAATATGGCAGAATTACCAATTGGCTAAGGACTCATTCCTAATCTCCACTGAGATAGCCAATAGTACACATAGGAAGGGAGCCTGAGCACTTCCTTCCCACTCTTGCACCTCCCTCTAAGGCTCAAAAAAAACAACTTGGGCAGTTCCCACAGCCTCCTCCATTGGCAAGGTCAGCTGGACACTTCCTTGGAACAACTTAGGCCAAGCAGAAGGCCCACGGCCACCATCGCAGCTGGCTCTCTTCAGCAACTGCCACCTCTTGGCTGGAGGTCAACAGGCACAGCTTATTACATCTGATATAATACCTCAGCTTTTGGGAAGGTCTGGTCTCATACTCCCGCTAACACCACTATTAAAGCCACCCTGGGCATTCAGGATGCCTTGAGCCTATACAGGTACCAAGCACAGCACCGTCACAGCTGGCAATTGAGAA
>NW_007226547.1:0-2047 GCF_000164805.1 Carlito syrichta
GCTAACACCACTATTAAAGCCACCCTGGGCATTCAGGATGCCTTGAGCCTATACAGGTACCAAGCACAGCACCGTCACAGCTGGCAATTGAGAAACTCACCACACCAAGGCTATATATAACCCAGGGAATCCTACAGTGCCTATGTCAGCTCCCTGCCAACCTCAAATAAGAAGAAATAGTCTACCAAATGAGAAAGAACCAGAAAAATAATTCCAACAATATGAAAAAACAGAACTCTTCAATATCCCCAAAAGACCACACTAACTCTTCAGCAATGGACCCTAACCACTGTTAATGGTTAAATCTTTGAGACTCCAGAGGTAGAATTCAAAAGGTTAATTATAAACTTGCTTAATGATAATATGAATCAAGTTTAAACTCAGCATTGAGAAATTTAAAAACTATTCAGGACATGCATGCAAAATTCTCCAAAGAGACACTTCATAAAAGAAAAAGAAACAAGCTGAACTTTTGGAAATTAAAGACTCATTTAAGAAAGAAGAAAATGCTGTGGAAAGTTTTTAAGGTAGACTAGAACAATTAGAAGAAAGGGTCTCAGAACTTGAAGACAGGGCTATCAAATTAACCCAGTGAGACAACAATAAAGAAAAAAGAATCAAGAGAACAGAACAAAGTCTCCAAGAAATGTGGGATTATCTAAAACATCCAAACCTACAAATCATAGATGTTCCTGAGGAAGAAGAGAAAGCAACAGGCATGGAAAACCTACTGGAGGGAATATTGAGGAAAACTTCTCTGGCACTGCCAGAGATTGAAACATCTGGATACAATAAGCCCAAAGAACCCTTGGAAGATTCAATGCAAAAAGATAATCTCCAAGGAATAGCCATCAGGTTATGCAAAGTTAATATTTAGGAAAGAATTCTAAGAGCAGTGAGATAAAAAGCTTCAAGTAACTTACAAAGGTAAACCTATCAGATTAACAACAGACTTCTCAGCAGAAACCCTACAAGCCAGAAGGGATTGGAGCCCCATCTTCAATTGTCTCCAACAGAATGACAGTCAGCCTTGTATTTTGTATCCTACAAAACCAAATTTCATTCATGAAGGAAAAATAAAGTCTTTCTCAGATAAGCAAACACTGAGGGAATTTGTCACCACTAAAATGGCTCTACAAGAAATACTCAAAAGAGTTCTAAATATGGAAACAAAAGATCAAGACCAAGTGCAATGGCTCACACCTGTAATTCCAGCACTTGTGGAAGGCTGAAACAAAAGCAATACTTGAGGCCAGGAGTTCAAGACCAGCCAACGCAACACAGCAAGACCTCATCTCTACACAAAATCAAAAACTTTGCCAGGCATGGTGTTGTGTGCTGTACTCCAGCTCTCAGGAGGATGAGATTTAAGGTTTGCTTGAGCCCAGGAATGTCAAGGTTGCAGTGAGTTGGGAGTATGCCATTGCACTCCAGCCTGGGTGATGGAGCCAGACCCTGTCTTTTGTTTTTTAAAAAGAAACAAAAAGTTGAAATACACCAGTAAAAAAACACCGGAAATCATAAAACTCACAGGGCTTATAGAACATCAACACAATGAAGGAAAAAAAAGAGGAACCAGGTAATGACCAACATGATAGATGGAATCGTACCTTATGTATCACTATCATTATTAACATTGAATGTGAATGGTCTCAATATCCCACTTTAAAAATACTGACTGGCAGAATGGATAAAAAAAGCACAATTCAAGAGCTGCCTTCAAGAGACCCACTTAACACACAAAGACTCCAAGTAAAGGGGTGGAAAAAAACATTCCACACAAATAGAAACCAAAACCAAGAAGGATTAGCCTTCTCATAACAGATAAAAGACTTTAAATTAACAACAGTGAAAAAAGGCAAAGATTATTATTATATAATGATAAAGGGATCAATACAACAAGAAGATATAGCAATCTTAAATACATATGCACCTAACACCAGACCTCCAAGGCTTATAAGCAAATTCTACTAGATCTAAGAAATGAGACAGACAGCAATACACTAAGAGTGGGAGACTTCAACATTCTACTGACAGCAATAGATAG
>NW_007226548.1:0-761 GCF_000164805.1 Carlito syrichta
TAAGGATTAAGCACACCATTAATTGACAAATACTAGATTTCTGGGTCCACAGGAAATGTCTGAAGATTCTCACTTAGATTCTGAGGGAAAATCAATTAGTGTTGGCAAACCATTCGGGGAAAACGTTTGCATATGGAAATAAAGATTTCAAAGAACAAGCTGGGCGTAGCGGCTCATGCCTGTAACTCTAGCTACTTGGGAGACTGAAGCAGTAGAAGTCTTCAGTCCGGGAGTTTGAGACCAGCCTGGGCAACATAGTGAGACCTTGTCTTTTTTAAAAATTAGGAGAACAAATCAAGCACCAGCTTAAACTGACTACAAATAATTCATTTGTTCTCCCTACATGATGGTTTTTTTACTGAGGGAAGAAACAGCACTTAATCTGTAGTCTTCCCCCGCCCCCACTCTTAATCCCACCTCATATTAAGAAATTCTGGATTGTGCTTTATTGAGACCAGGAGAATCTTTTGGCTCTGGATGGCAGGAAGCACATCAATTTGCAACTTGAGAAAATTAATAAGGCTTTCCATACTTCAAAAAAAAAAATCCATCAGCTTCAAAATCCAGCCTCCATTCCTAGAGGTGAAGTAGCTGAAAGATGCCATGTTGAAAGGAAGGACGTGCTATCCAGAACCGCTGAGTACAAGGGCTTCGAGACAGAATCCCCAAAGTCACAACGTGAAGCCTTGCTTCTGTTTATTGTACCTGTAAAACATTCTATTTTTCCATAAACAGTGTTCTGACTCTAGAACACATGCTTA
>NW_007226549.1:0-2047 GCF_000164805.1 Carlito syrichta
CCCCCTATTATAGTAAGTGATATAAACTGCTATCAGGCATTCGTCAAACCACTCCAAGAACTGTCCTTAGCCAAATGGAAACTTTTGTTCCACAGCTCACACCCAAGAGGCAGCTTGATTCTGATGACTGATCAATTCATGAGTACAAAGACCTGGCCTCTATTTCCAATTAGAGATAACTTTGTAGAAATATTTCAGATTTACAGCTCTCTCTGGAGTTGCCTGAGGACTTTGTTGAGATTGCATTGCAGCCCAAATTCTCCCTATGTTGAATCCTGCTTTCCTCACAAGTGTTAATCATAACAAACTTCCATCACACTACACTACATAAAAAAGATTGCTTTCCAAATAGTCTAGCCTACAACATTTACTTAACAAGGAAAAGAGGTAATATTTATTTTTAGATTACAGAACATTAAAATGCAAGGAAACTTTCACTTCCAGACAAGATATTTTACTTTTATAACTGAGAATACAATTCAAAATATTGAGAACATTAGTAAACATTTCCATTTATTTTTTTTATTACCCTATGTAGGTCACAAGAGTGTTGTTTAAAGCAATTATTTTGGTGAAAAATCCTGAATTACAAAAAGATATACCTGCATTCTTTGCTCAATTTGCATTTTTTTCCTAAATAAAATTAAAGCAGGTAAATATGAAAGAAATATTTTTTGTGGACCTTGGAATAATTGGTTTCACATTTTTCTTTTGGTTATGTATAAGTTTGATAATACATAAAAATTAGAAATATAAACCAGCATATGATTTTATATTCAATTTATCTACTGAAATTTATTGCCCTATATATCTGAAAGGTGAGTGAAAGTACACATAAATATATGTAATTGTTTACATTCAGTCTGCTCTAAGACTGGAGAATTGATTCTAAAATTGCCACCTGAGATCATAGTAGAATGCAACATAACAATGTTGGTCTGCAATAATTACATGGTTGATAAAATTTTCAACTTATATTTTATAGGTGTAATTTTGTCAATAGTTTGTGTAAAAAAAAATATATATATAACATGGATAGAATTAGCTAGAGGAGATATTACTATTCTTGACTGCTATGTTTGTTAAGTATTTCATATATAGTTGTATCTACAAAATAATCTTAGTCACGGCTATTAAATCATTCTAAATTGGTGACGGAGTAGGATCAATTTTAAATAATAAAGTCTTAAGTAATGGTTTATGTTTATCATTCTCATGGCCTCTCTTAAATTCCTAATAACATATCTTTGAGAACAACAACTGTATATATATATATAACTTTTATTATTTATTTATCTTTAGTTTATTTATTAGTTAGGGTCTCATTCTTTCATCCAGGTTGGAGTGCAGTGGCATAATCACAGCCCCCCACAGCCTTGACCTCTTGTGCTCAGCTGATCCTTCAGCTTGGCTTCCCCAGTATCACAGGTATGCACCACCATGCCCACCTAATTTTTAATTAATTATTATTTTTTTTTAGAGGTAAGCTCTTGCTACATTGTCCAGGCTGGTTTTGAACTCCTGGGCTCAAGCAATTCTCCTGCCTTAGCCTTCCAAACTGCTGAGATTAAGAGGCATGGGCCACCACACCTTTTGTAAATAATTTTGAAAGAACTGATATTTAATGTATTGTTAAAACCATAGACTATTATCCCTAATGTTAGTAACAAAATTTTATTGAGAAGCAAAATTCTTGGCCCTCATTTGTGATGTGACATTATCAGAAAAAAAGAAAGTAAGAGACTGAAGGAAGGTAGAAAAACTTATAATTTTTTATTCATTATGTGTTTCAGTGTTTCTGTTGGGAAATAATCTGAAAATCAGTACCAATACCTGCTATTCAGATAGTGCTGCCTAGGCATCCATATGGCGTCTTCATCCTGACCTCTCTATGATTTATTCATCTTTTTAATACCAAAAAAAGATGCTTCCTCCAAAATGTGTTACTGTAAATGCAGTAATGCAATTAAGATCATAATATAAACAGGATAATAGAGATCAACTTGTTAACTGTGGTGGTTAGGATTTGCAGTTTGCTTGTGTTTCA
>NW_007226550.1:0-610 GCF_000164805.1 Carlito syrichta
GGACCTTGGAATAATTGGTTTCACATTTTTCTTTTGGTTATGTATAAGTTGATAATACATAAAAATTAGAAATATAAACCAGCATATGATTTTATATTCAATTTATCTACTGAAATTTATTGCCCTATATATCTGAAAGGTGAGTGACAGTACACATAAATATATGTAATTGTTTACATTCAGTCTGCTCTACGACTGGAGAATTGATTCTAAAATTGCCACCTGAGATCATAGTCGAATGCAACATAACAATGTTGGTCTGCAATAATTACATGGTTGATAAAATTTTCAACTTATATTTTATAGGTGTAATTTTGTCAATAGTTTGTGTAAAAAAAAATATATATATAACATGGATAGAATTAGCTAGAGGAGATATTACTATTCTTGACTGCTATGTTTGTTAAGTATTTCATATATAGTTGTATCTACAAAATAATCTTAGTCACGGCTATTAAATCATTCTAAATTGGTGACGGAGTAGGATCAATTTTAAATAATAAAGTCTTAAGTAATGGTCTATGTTTATCATTCTCATGGCCTCTCTTAAATTCCTAATAACATATCTTTGAGAACACCAACTGTATATATATATATAACTTTTATTATT
>NW_007226551.1:0-762 GCF_000164805.1 Carlito syrichta
GGAGATCAAAGAGCATTCAGTGGCTGTGTGTCCAGAACGTTGTACTGTATGTGTAATTAAAGTTCTGCAGAATCCCTCATCCTGCTAATCAAAGGAGGAACTCAGGGCCAGCATTGTGCTGAATTCAGGAGGCTTCATGGACTCAAGAGGAAGAGAGGGCCCAGGGCTGTTCCAGGGCCACAGGACAGAAAGCCTTCCCTTCCTCAACCATTACCAGTGTCAACCAGAGCAGGACAGATGGCAGTGATGACAGAACAGAATTACCTTCTTCTCTGGGCAGTCTGTACCTTAGAATAAGGGAAACTTTGCTCTTTTTGTCTTATCAGTCCTTTAGAGGTAGGGGCTTGTTTTTGAGAAAGCCTGTGAATACTAGAAGGGAGAAAAAATCCCTGAAGAAGGCATCTGGGGTCCAGAGATTTCTGCATTTTCAGTAGCAGCTGCAGAGACCATTTCCAACTACTCACAACCCAGAGATGGCAGCAACAGGTAGGGGAAAACTAGGAAGAGTTTGCCCTTGGTATAGGCTGTCCTTCTTCTGCCAGTGGAGAGCATCCTTATCTAATTCATGCCATAGGTTAATGCTTGATTGCCTTCTTGTGTTGTACACATGAAAAGTTAAGAGCATGAACTTAAGCGATTCAAAGACTGAATTTGTCATAGGTGTCCAACCATGTCAGCTTGCCTGGGACTGAGGGAGTTCTCAGGACTTGAACATTTCAGTGCTAAAACCAGGAAAGTCTTAGGCATACCTGGATAGGTTGG
>NW_007226552.1:0-460 GCF_000164805.1 Carlito syrichta
CTGATCTCAAGCAATTCTCTACCCTCAGCCTCCCAAAATGCTAGGATTACAGGCATGAGCCAGCACACCTGACTATCTCATCCTCATTCTATAGAAAACTTTTCAATGTTTAGAGGAAATTCCAAGTTGATGATAAAAAAAAAGAAATTCAAAGAACAAAGAATACTTCCAGCCTAACAACTTACATGGAGCAAAACTGTCTTTTCACCTCAAGGTAAAAGGATATACGTCAAGAAATTTTCTTTTCATCAGTAGATATGCCCATAAATATTCTTCCTCAGCTTTGTAAGACAGTGTGACAGAAAGGCCCTAGGATTCCAGAAAGGTATATTCCAAATTGCTGATAACCCACATGCCAAAGAAACAAGTTGATGTCTGTGTCCTTCACTATAAAACATTAAAAAATTTAACAAATATGTAAATCATTTACTTGTACATTCATTAAATGTCTCAGTGCTAA
>NW_007226553.1:0-733 GCF_000164805.1 Carlito syrichta
TACATGGAGCAAAACTGTCTTTTCACCTCAAGGTAAAAGGATATACGTCAAGAAATTTTCTTTTCATCAGTAGATATGCCCATAAATATTCTTCCTCAGCTTTGTAAGACAGTGTGACAGAAAGGCCCTAGGATTCCAGAAAGGTATATTCCAAATTGCTGATAACCCACATGCCAAAGAAACAAGTTGATGTCTGTGTCCTTCACTATAAAACATTTAAAAATTTAACAAATATGTAAATCATTTACTTGTACATTCATTAAATGTCTCAGTGCTAAAAAATATTTCAGAGTACATATAAGTTGCTGTATCAATCAGGAAACTTGCAGGGAAAGTCTGGTTTAGTTCTCATTTATACTTGTAAAAAGTAGATACATACTGATACTGTAATTAAACCTTTCCAAAAATGTTTTTAAATTCACAAAACAAGTTAGTTATTTTTGTTTGGGATTACCAATCTTTTTATAATTTTTGATCATGATAGCAGAGACAAGGCTGATCTTTCTATAATTCTCTAAAGTATATTGACAACTATCTCTCTCTTAAATCCAGAAAAAGAATACATGTTGATCACATATTAAAGGGCCAATAAGTTCTGCAGGAGGATATAAAAACATAAAGTCATCAGAAAGCATATAAAGAAAACAAAATACGAGGGATCATTATAAAAGAGAAATTGAATGAAAAACAGTAAAGATAAAGTTTTACGTGAGTACAACAGAAGAACACATGG
>NW_007226554.1:0-682 GCF_000164805.1 Carlito syrichta
CAAGACCTCTTTTCTCATTTTGTTTAATTCTCTCAACAGCTCTGAGGCTGTTTTTGCTATCGTTATTATTATTATTATTCTACTAACCCATCACTCTCAGCTCTGTTATTTTCTTTTCAAAACCATCACTTTCCCTTATTTTTGTCATTAGTAGATCTTTGCTGGATCATTTCAGTGGTGATGGTGATTAAGCAGAGGCATCCAAAGATGAAGGCAAGAATAACTCAAAGTCTGCGTATTACACATTAGAGAGGGTTTCTCAGGTGTAACTCTTGGCCATTACACCTGCCAGCAGAGGGTACACATCCCCAGCTGTAGATTAACATAAAGTCACATTGCTGCTGTGGAGGCCAGTTATCTTGTATGAAGATCCCAGCAGTGCTTCTGGGAAGAAGATTCCTCTGCCCTTTCCTCAGAGCTGTTTATGCTTCTGCAGACACAGGATACTTTCCTGACTGCTGGCCAGGGACAAATTACTAGAAACAGCCCCAGCATTCGCCTTATCACTAACCCAGAGACTGGGCAGACCAAAGACCAGTTTTCCAAAGCCAATTTCCAGGCACCATTACTTTCCCAGTTGACTCTGGTTTGAGCTTTGTGAAATTGTATTTCTACATTCTAATGGCCTAGGACTCTACTAAGCCTAAAGTTATTTTCCTTTTTTCCTCAAAGGCAAGGAAGA
>NW_007226555.1:0-450 GCF_000164805.1 Carlito syrichta
TTGTGGGTAGCATACAGTTAGGTCTGGGAACTCTCCATTCAACCTGTCTATATATTTTAATTGGGGATTTCAAACAATTTACATTTAAAGTTCTTGTTGATAAGTGAGGGCTTAGTCCAATGATTTTGCCAATTGGTTTTGGATTGTTCTGATATCATTTGTTTCCTTCTTCCTCTCTTTTTTAATCTTTTTTTTTTAATCTTTGGGATTTGGTCATTTAGTAGTGCTAACATTTGATTCTTTATCTCTTTTGTGTATTTACTCTATTGATGAGTTTTTCATAATTGTAAATATTATTATTTCACTTTCAGATGGAGGACTCCCTTAAACATTTCATGTAGGGCTGATCCAGTGTTTATGAATTTCCTCAGTTTTTGCTTGTCTGGAAAGACAATTCCTCCTTCATCCCTAAAGAATGTTTTTATGGATATAGTATTCTTTTTTTTTTTT
>NW_007226556.1:0-1282 GCF_000164805.1 Carlito syrichta
GAATGGAATGGAATGGAATGGAAGTGAGTGGAATGGATTTGAATCAAGAGGATTGGGATGGAGTGGAATTGAGTGTAATGGAATTTTCAAGAACAGAATGGCTTGGAATGGATTGGAATGGAATGGAATAGAGAGGAATTGAATGGAATGTAACGGAATAAAATGGAATTGAGTAGAGAGGAATGGAATGGAAAGAAGAGTAATGGAATGGAATGCAAAAAATTTAATGTAAAGGAAAAGAATGGAATGGAATAGAATGGAGAGTACTGGTATGGAATGGAATTTAATGGAGAGGAATGGAATGAAATGTAATGGTATGGAATGGAAAAGAAGGGAATGGAATGGAATGGAGAGGAATGGAATGTAATGCATCCAAGGGAATGGAATGGAATTGAATGGAATGGAGGGGAATGGAATGCAATTGAATGGAATAGAATTGCATGGAATAGAATGGAATGGAATGGAAGGAAATATATGGAATGGAGTGGAAGGGAATTGAATAGACTGGAGAGGTAGGAAATGAAATTGAGAGGAATGCAATGAAATGGAATGGAATGAAGTGGAATGGAATGGAGTGGAATAAAATGGAATTCGGAAAGAGAAATTGAATGGAATGGAGAGTAATGGAAAGGAATGGAAAGGAAAGAAATGTAATTGGGAAGAATAGAATGGAGAGGAATGGTATGGAATGGCACTGAATGGAGAGAAATGGAATGGAATTGAATGCAATGGAGAGGAATTCAAAGGAATGGATTGGAGTGGAATGGAATGGAGTGGAGTGGAATGGAGAGGAAATGATTTGAGTGGAATGGAATGGCAGTGTGTGGAATGGAATAAAATGGAATGGAATGGAATGGAATCATTGAGACAATGGGAATGGAATGGAGTGGAATTGAGTGTAATGGAATGTTCAGGAATGGAATGTCATGGAATGGAGTGGAATGGATTTGAATGAAATTAAGAGGAGTGGAATGGATTGGAATGGAAAGGAATAGAGAGGATTTGAATGAAATGTAGTGGAATAAAATGGAATTGAGTAGAGAGGAATGAAATGGAATGGAGAGGAATGGAATGCAATGGAATGTAAAGGAATACAATTGAATGCAATGGAGAGGATTGGAATGGAATTGAATGAAAGCAAGCGAAACGGAATGGAATGGAATGGAATGGATTGGAGTGGGATTGAGAGGTATGGATTTGAGTGGAATGGAATAGAATAGATTGGAATGGAGAGGAATGGAATGGCATGGAATGAAGAGGAATGGAATGGAATACAATCGAA
>NW_007226557.1:0-1150 GCF_000164805.1 Carlito syrichta
AATGGAATGGAAGTGATTGGAATGGTATGGAATGGAATGGATTGACTGGAATGGAATAGAACCGAGAGGAATGGAATGGAAGGGATGGAATGGAATGGAATGGAATGGAATGAATTGGAATGGTGAGGAATGGAAGGAAATGGCATAGAATGGAATGGAGAGGAAGGGAATGGAAGGGAATGGAATGGAGTGGAATTGAATGGTGAGGATTGAACTGGAATGCAATGGTGAGAATTGGATTGGAATGGAATTGAATGGAATGGAGAGGAACGGAATGAAATGGAAAGAAATGTAATGGAATAGAATAGAGAAGTATGGAATTTAATGGAGAGTAATGGAATTGAATGGAAAAGAATTTAATGGAATGGAGAAGAATGGAATGGAATAGAATGGAGAGGAATTATATGGAATGGAATTGATTTGGGAGGAATGGAATGGAATGGAATAGAGAAGAATGGAATGGAATTAAATAGAGAAGAATGGAATGGAATGGAGTCGAGAGAAAGGGAATGGAATGGAAAGGAATGGAATGGAATGGAGTGGCATGGAGAAGTATTGATGTGAGTAGAATGGAATGCAATGGAATGGAAGTAGTTCGAATGGAATGGAATCAAGAGGAGTGGAATGGATTGGCATGGAAGTGAGTGGAATGGAACAGTGAGGAATGGAATGGAATGGTGAGGAATGGAAGGGAACAGAATGGAATGGAATGGTATTGAATGGAGACGAATGGAATGGAATGGAATGGAATGGAAATGAATAGAATTGATTGGAGAGGAATAGAATGGAATGGAATGGAATGGAGTGGAATGGAATTGAGAGAAATTGAATGGAAAGATTGGAATGAAAGAAATAGATTGGAATGGAGAAGAATGGATTAGAGTGGAAAGGAATGGAATGGAATTGAAGTGAGGAGAATGGAATGGAATCGAGAGGAGAGGAATGGATTGGATTGGAATTGAGTGGAATGGAACGGTGAGGAATGGAATGCAATGGTGAGGAATAGAAGGGAATGGAATGAAATGGTATTGAATGAACAGGAATGCAATGCAAAGGAATGGAATAGAATGGAATGGAATAGAATGGAATGGAGAGGAACAGAATGGAATGGAATCGAATAGAATGAAATGGAATGGAATGGAGAGGAATG
>NW_007226558.1:0-945 GCF_000164805.1 Carlito syrichta
GAGAGGAATGGAATGGAATGGAGCAGAAACGATTGGAGTGAAATGAAATTGAATGAAAAGGAATTGAGACGAATAGGATGGAGAGTAATGGAATGGAATGAAGAGGATTGGAATGGAATGGAATGGACTTGTGAGGAATGGAATGGGAAAGAATGGAATGGAGAGGAATGGGACAGAATGGAAAGGAATGAAGAAGAAGGGAGAGTAATGGAATGGAATGGAATGCAATATGAAATGAATAGAAGGCAATGGTGAGGAATGGAGTGGAGAGGCATGGAAAGGAGTGGAATGGAAAGGACTGGAGAGGTATGTAATGGAGAGGAATGGAATTGAATGGGACAGAATGGAGAGGAATGGAAAGGAAAGGAAAGGTATGGATGGAATGGAAGGGAGAGGAATGGAATGGAATTGAATGTAAAGGAATGGAGAGGAATGGTATGGAATGGAAGGGAATGGACAGGAATGGAGAGGAATGGAATGGAATGGAATGGTTACATATGCAATGGAATGGAATAGAATGGAATGGAGTCGAATGCAAAGGAATGGAATGGATTGGAATGGAATGGTGTGGAGTGGAGTGGAGTGGAATGCATTGGAGTGGAGTGGACTGGAGCAGCCTGGTGATGAATGGAAGGGAATAGAATGGAGTCGAAGGTAATGGAATGGAAAGGAATTTTATAAAAAGGAATATAATAGAATTTAAAGGAATGGAATGAAATTCAATGGATTGGAAAGGAGTGAAATGGAATGCAGTGGAATGTAAAGAAAAATAATGGAATGGAATGAACTACAATGGAGAGGAATAGAATGGAATGGAAAGGAATGAAGAGGATTGGAATGGAGAGGAATGGAATGAAATGGAAGGGAAAGGAATGGAATGGAATAGAGTGGAATGGAATGGAGACGAATGGAATAGATTGGATTGGAATGAATGTGCAGGACTGC
>NW_007226559.1:0-1940 GCF_000164805.1 Carlito syrichta
GAGTGGAATGGAATGGAGACGAATGGAATAGATTGGATTGGAATGAATGTGCAGGACTGCAATAGAATGAAATGTTTCAAAGGGAATGGAATCGAGTACAATGGCATAGCATGGAATGGAGAAGAAAGGAATGAAATGGACAGCAGAGGAATGAAATGGAAAGGAATGGATTGGAGAGGATAGAATGGAATTGAATGGGGAAGTATGGAGTGGAAAGGAAAGGAGAGGAATAGAATGTAATGCAATGGAGTGGAGAATAATGGAAAAGAATGGAATGAAATTGGAAGGAATGGAATGGAATTAAAAGGAGAGGAATAGAATGGAATGGAATGGAATGGAACGAAATGGAATGGAAAGGAATGGAATGGAATAGAAAGAAATGGAATGGAAAGGAGAGGAATGGAATGAGTAGGAAGGAATGGAATGGAATGCAATGGAGTGGAATGGAATGGAATGGAATGCAGAGGAATGGATTGGAAAGGAATGGATTTGAATGGAATGGAAAGGAACGGGGAAGAGAGGAATGGAATGGAGAGGAATGGAAAGAAATGGAATGGAATGGAAAGGAAATGAATGGATAATTACGTAATGGAATGGAATGGAGAGGATTGGAGAAAAATGGAATCGAATAGAGTGGAATAGAATGGATTGGAGTGAATGCAATTGTATGCCAAGGAATTGAATGGAATGGAATGGAAAGGAATGGGATAGAAGGCAATAGAATGGAATGGAGTGGTTTGGAATGGAATAGAATGGAACAGACAGGAATGGGACGGAAGGAAATTGAATGGAGAATTAAAGAATGAAATGAAAGGAGACAAATGCAGAGGAATGGAATGGAGTGGAGTGGAGTGCGGTGTATTGGAAACGAGGCTAGTACATTAGAATAGTATGTAGTTGAAGGCACTGGAATAGAATGGAAAGGAGAGCAATGGAGAGGTATGGAATGGAATAGAATGGACAGGAATGGGATGAAATAGAATGGAATGGAATGGAAAAGAAAGGAACGAAATGTAATGGAAAGGAATGAAATGGAATCAAATGGAATGGAATGGAATGGAATGGAAAGGAGAGGATGGAATAAAAATATGGAATGGAAAGGAATGGAAGAGAATGGAATGGAATGGTACGGAATGGAATGAAATGAATGGAAAAGAATAGAATCGAATGATATTGAATGCAATGGAATAGAAGTGAAAGGAATGGAATGGAATGGAATGCAATAGTATGGAATGAAATGGAATGGAATGGAGAGGAAATGAATGGAATGCAATGGGGAGGAATGGAATGGAGAGGAATGGATTAAAATGGAGCGGAATGGAGAGGAATGTTGCTTAATGCAGTCGAATGGAATGTAATAAGGAGAAATGGAATGGAGAGGAATGGAAAGAAATGGAATGGAATGGAGATGAATGGAATGGGATGGAATAGAATGGAATGGAGTGTAATGGAATGGAAAGTAATGTAATGGAATGGTATGGAGTTGAATGGATAGTAGTGGAATAAAATGGAATGGAGAGAAAAGCAGAGGAGTGGAATGGAATGGAATGAGGTTGAGTGGAGTGAGTGGATTGGAGTGGAGTGGAGTAGAGTGGAGTGGAATACAGTGGAATGGAGTGGAATGTAATGGACTTAAAACGAATGGAATGGAAACGAATGGAAATGAATGGAACGGAATGGAATGGAATGGAATGGGATACAATGGAATGGTATGGAGAGCAATGGGATGGAATGGAACAGAATAGAATGGTTAGAAATTCAATGGAATAGAAAGAAATGGTAGTAATAGAAACGCAAGCAGAGGAATAGCATGGAATGAAGTCGAGTGGAGCGGTGTATAGTGGAGTGGATGGAGTGGAGTGGAATGCAGTGGATGGAGTGTACTGGAATGGACTGGAGTTGAATGGAATGGAATAGAATGGAGTGGAATGGAATGGAAT
>NW_007226560.1:0-1275 GCF_000164805.1 Carlito syrichta
GAATGGAACAGACAGGAATGGGACGGAAGGAAATTGAATGGAGAATTAAAGAATGAAATGAAAGGAGACAAATGCAGAGGAATGGAATGGAGTGGAGTGGAGTGCGGTGTATTGGAAACGAGGCTAGTACATTAGAATAGTATGTAGTTGAAGGCACTGGAATAGAATGGAAAGGAGAGCAATGGAGAGGTATGGAATGGAATAGAATGGACAGGAATGGGATGAAATAGAATGGAATGGAATGGAAAAGAAAGGAACGAAATGTAATGGAAAGGAATGAAATGGAATCAAATGGAATGGAATGGAATGGAATGGAAAGGAGAGGATGGAATAAAAATATGGAATGGAAAGGAATGGAAGAGAATGGAATGGAATGGTACGGAATGGAATGAAATGAATGGAAAAGAATAGAATCGAATGATATTGAATGCAATGGAATAGAAGTGAAAGGAATGGAATGGAATGGAATGCAATAGTATGGAATGAAATGGAATGGAATGGAGAGGAAATGAATGGAATGCAATGGGGAGGAATGGAATGGAGAGGAATGGATTAAAATGGAGCGGAATGGAGAGGAATGTTGCTTAATGCAGTCGAATGGAATGTAATAAGGAGAAATGGAATGGAGAGGAATGGAAAGAAATGGAATGGAATGGAGATGAATGGAATGGGATGGAATAGAATGGAATGGAGTGTAATGGAATGGAAAGTAATGTAATGGAATGGTATGGAGTTGAATGGATAGTAGTGGAATAAAATGGAATGGAGAGAAAAGCAGAGGAGTGGAATGGAATGGAATGAGGTTGAGTGGAGTGAGTGGATTGGAGTGGAGTGGAGTAGAGTGGAGTGGAATACAGTGGAATGGAGTGGAATGTAATGGACTTAAAACGAATGGAATGGAAACGAATGGAAATGAATGGAACGGAATGGAATGGAATGGAATGGGATACAATGGAATGGTATGGAGAGCAATGGGATGGAATGGAACAGAATAGAATGGTTAGAAATTCAATGGAATAGAAAGAAATGGTAGTAATAGAAACGCAAGCAGAGGAATAGCATGGAATGAAGTCGAGTGGAGCGGTGTATAGTGGAGTGGATGGAGTGGAGTGGAATGCAGTGGATGGAGTGTACTGGAATGGACTGGAGTTGAATGGAATGGAATAGAATGGAGTGGAATGGAATGGAATAGAGACGAATGCAGATGATTGGAATGGAGTGGAGTGGAGTAGAGTGCAATTTAGCAAAGTGGAGTGGAATGCAGTGGATTGAGTG
>NW_007226561.1:0-990 GCF_000164805.1 Carlito syrichta
GCCTGCTTTTACTGCCCTGTCCTTGGTATGACACTAGTTTGGGCATAAGGGAATCTGTTAGCTAACAGGGCCATAAGTCAGTAGATTTCAGTTATAGCTCTGTGTCTACAAGGAGAACAATCTGTGACGTTGTGCTACATCAGTTAAGTATTGGTGTTTCAAGTCCCTTAACTGCAAAATAAAGATGATCAGATTATACAATTCCTAAAATTCAAGCTCTAAAATGCAGCTACTTAGCATCCAGCAGTATTAACTGTTGAAATGTGTTTGTGCTTATAAACTTTGTGTTTGGAGATAGGCATAACAATGGTGTAAGAAACATAAGCCCCTAGAATTAGCTACTGCACTGCCCTGTCAACTTAAGGGAGTCCCTTAACCTTTTATATTACATCAGTCTCACTTATAGTAACTGTAAAATAAGAGAGAGGGATCAAATAATTCCAGTATTTTTTTTTGACTGAGTATTCCTACTTTTCTCATCTGTGTGTTCCTTAAGTTCGAGCCCTATTTGTAAAATTCTCCAAATATTAAGTTAGTGTTTATTGTACACTAGCTATATTCATTTACTTAGTTGTCATGAAGAAAATAAAGACAGATAAAAAAGAGAGTGTAATGAAACCTTTGTGATAACTAATATAGATAAAGAAATGGAAATTTCAGGAGATTAAATATTGTTTATAGTTCATCATTAATGAGAAAACCTGTGTTTGTTACATAGGGTTAAATTTCACTGGCATTTGTTGCCTTTTTCACCTGAGTAGATTTCATGTAGAATTGTATTATCTAAAATAAAATTACTTTTTAGAAATAGTTGTGTTTTAGTCCAAACTGCTACAACAAAAAGTACCACAGAATGGGTGGTTTAAACAACAAACATCTTTTTTTTTTGAGTTGGAGTCTCACTCTGTCGCCCAGTCTGGAGTGCAGTGACCGCTCCTGGCCACCGCAGCCTCGACCTGCTGGGCTCCGGCGAACCTTCTGCCTCAGCCT
>NW_007226562.1:0-741 GCF_000164805.1 Carlito syrichta
TTATTTTAAAACTTTTTATTGAGCATCTACTGTGCGCAGGCACTAACTAGATGCTGTGAATAACAGTGGAAAGAGCAGACTTTATCAAATTTGAAATGTTTGTTTGTTTTGTTTGTTGAGTTGAAGTCTCGTCCTACCCAGGCTGGAGTGCAATGGCATGATCACAGCTCACTGCAGCTTTGACCTCCTGGGCTTAGGCCATTTTTCTGTCTCAGCCTCCCAAGTAGCTAGGACTACAGGCATGCGCCACTACACCCGACTAATTTTTTTGAGTTTTTTGTAGAGATGAGGTCTCCCTACATTGCCCAGGATGGTCTCAAACTCCTGGCCTCAAGCAATCCTTCTGCCTTGGTCTCCAAAAGTGCTGGGATTACAGGCATGAGCCATCGCTCCCAGCGTGTTTTCTCGTTTTTAAAATATATTAATTGTGGTAGAATATACATAACATAAAAGTAACCATATAAAGTGTACAGTTCATTAGTGTTAAGTACATTTGTACTGTTGTGTGATCATTTATGATTCAGCAATGCTTTGGTTCTTGAGATTACTTTATAAGTCAATACAGTCTCCCATAAACCTAGGCTTAAGTTACGTCATATCCTATTTTAACACTATCCTAATCCTAATAATTCTCAAAATTTAAAAATATAATCATTTTGGGACCTCAATTCCAACTTTGTATGAAATACTGATCTTTCCATTTCAGTCAGAATTGACACCCTCCACAACCTGAAGAGACTA
>NW_007226563.1:0-1938 GCF_000164805.1 Carlito syrichta
TGTAATCCCAACCTTTAAGGAGATCATAGGCTTTGGTCAAAGGTGGAGCAAAAATGTTCCATCTGCATTAGTGGTAACACATAGGGGTGGTAGAAGATGCTATTTA
The DNA here is from genome assembly GCF_000164805.1 of Carlito syrichta. Lineage (NCBI taxonomy): Eukaryota > Metazoa > Chordata > Mammalia > Primates > Tarsiidae > Carlito > Carlito syrichta. The sequence goes on from NW_007226563.1 coordinate 107, forward strand.
AAACAGTGAATGTCTTCAAAGGACAAAGGATACTGTGCAAAGAAAGCTCTCCTACCCTGGGTCACTGACTATCTTTTGTGCTGGCCAAAGAAGCAGAAAACTCTTTTGTTCAACTGAGCCCATTGATGGGTCTGAGACAGAAAAAAGTGCTTAGGGCAAGCTATGGGTCACCGGCTAGAGAGAGCAGAGTTCTATGCATAAACAAGTGAGAATCTGTGGTTCTCTAGAAAACCTATCTGAGAACAGAAAAGGAACAGAGATGGAATAGAGGGGTCAAGAGTCCAGCATTACATGGGGTAACTTGGCCAAGTGAGAAATCCCTTATTTTGTGGTAGCTAAAGGATATTTAAGACTGAATGCAGTGACTCACGCCTGTAACTCCAGCACTTTGGGAGGCTGAGACTTCAAGACCATCCTGGGCAATATAGCAAGATCTTGTCTCTACAAAAAGTTAGTCAAACTTGGTGACCCGTGCCTATAGTCCTGGCTACTAGGGAGGTTGAGGTGGGAGGATCACCTAAGCCCAAAAGGCAAGGCTGCGGTGAGCCATGATTGTGCCCCTACCCTCCCACCTGGGAGACAGAGTGAGACACAGACTCAAAAAATAAATAATATAAATATTTAAGAATCTAAAATTTAATTTTTAAACAATCTAACCAGAGGGTTATTTCTGTCCAAGCAGGATGACTGGTATAGAATTGTCTCTTTTTGCTTCTCTCTGCTAAGTACAAGGATAAATCCTGGAAACAATGTAGGAGAAAATCCAAGAAAAACTCAGAGAGGGGGTAAGAGGAAGGCAAACTGATCTGCGACCTCAGGACTAAAGGATTGTGCTATATTTTGAACAACATAACAACTGGACGTCTTGCAGCTCCTGTGCAGCAGAAGAAGCTGACTCAGGCCTGGCATTTCCCACCTACGAAACACAACAGGAGGTGTTCAGGGGAGTCCTATGACAATAGCACCTAATGGGAGTCCTGGGCACAACATCAAAGGACCCAGGCTGAACCACGGGGGATGGAACTGAGGCCCTAGTGACAGGAAGTGCCAAGACATGCTCTCCTTCCCTGCCATTCTCTCCTCTTCCACCAAAAGACACTGGTGGGGGAATTGGGGGCAAAGAGGACCTCACCACCACAAGCACCTAGCCCCGTAAGTTTTCTTTGTTCCCACAGACCAGAGGCTTCATTCCTTCACCCAGAGGCACACAGGAGGTGACAACGCTGGTGACCTTCCTTCAGCCTCCTCAAGCAGCAACAGCAGGGAACAGTAAGCGCTCCAGCAGGTACCTTAGATAATGGCTACTGGAAGTTCTTCAAACAGAAACAAAATGCAAACGAAGCTATTTCTGAGTGTAAAGAAGTAAAACACAGTGAGAAAAGCAAGGCTGGAGACGATCCCTCTCATGAGCTCTCTAACAGATATGCTACGATTGAAACAAAAATCATAACACCACTTAATACTTGCAACTATGCTATTTAAAAGTGGAAAAGGTAAACCGTAAAAAAGAGTAGTTTCCACACTTAACTGGAAGGGGCAAACATGATAAATCACAAATATATATGTTGTAAAACCCAGAGCAACCACTAAGGAAACTGTACCGTGTAATACACTCAAAGGTACTAGGAATACAAAAAGATGGAATTTTTTTAAAATGTTTAAGAAACTCCCAGGAAAATAAGCAAAGAGAAAGAACAAGAAGAAGAAGAAACAAATAGAAATCAAAAAGTGAAATGTCAGACTTAAGCACTAGCATATCAAAAATTAGCTTAAAATTAAAACCACACTGAGATACCACCTAACTTCAGTCAGGATGGCCATCATCAATAACT
>NW_007226564.1:0-708 GCF_000164805.1 Carlito syrichta
ACTATCTTTTGTGCTGGCCAAAGAAGCAGAAAACTCTTTTGTTCAACTGAGCCCATTGATGGGTCTGAGACAGAAAAAAGTGCTTAGGGCAAGCTATGGGTCACCGGCTAGAGAGAGCAGAGTTCTATGCATAAACAAGTGAGAATCTGTGGTTCTCTAGAAAACCTATCTGAGAACAGAAAAGGAACAGAGATGGAATAGAGGGGTCAAGAGTCCAGCATTACATGGGGTAACTTGGCCAAGTGAGAAATCCCTTATTTTGTGGTAGCTAAAGGATATTTAAGACTGAATGCAGTGACTCACGCCTGTAACTCCAGCACTTTGGGAGGCTGAGACTTCAAGACCATCCTGGGCAATATAGCAAGATCTTGTCTCTACAAAAAGTTAGTCAAACTTGGTGACCCGTGCCTATAGTCCTGGCTACTAGGGAGGTTGAGGTGGGAGGATCACCTAAGCCCAAAAGGCAAGGCTGCGGTGAGCCATGATTGTGCCCCTACCCTCCCACCTGGGAGACAGAGTGAGACACAGACTCAAAAAATAAATAATATAAATATTTAAGAATCTAAAATTTAATTTTTAAACAATCTAACCAGAGGGTTATTTCTGTCCAAGCAGGATGACTGGTATAGAATTGTCTCTTTTTGCTTCTCTCTGCTAAGTACAAGGATAAATCCTGGAAACAATGTAGGAGAAAATCCAAGAAAAACT
>NW_007226565.1:0-689 GCF_000164805.1 Carlito syrichta
TTCAGTCAGGATGGCCATCATCAATAACTCAAAAAACAACAGATGCTGGAGAGGATGCGGGGAAAAGGAAACACTTCTACACTGTTGGTGGGAGTGTAAAATAGTACAGACTCTGTGAAAAATAGTGTGGTGATTTCTGAAAGATCTAAAAATCAGTCTTCCATACAGTAATTCCCCTGCTGGGAACATACCTGGAGAAACTCAAATCACTCTATAAAAAAATACCTGCACATGCATCTTTATTGCAGCGTTATTCACAATAGCGAAAATATGGAACCAACCATGCTGCTCATTGAAAGAGGACTGGACAAAGAAAATGTGGTGCATTTACATGATGGAATATTATGCAGTCAGAAAGAAAAACAAAATTATGAACTTCACAACTTGGATGGATTTAGAGTTGATAATACTCAGTGATTTATCACAGAAACAAAGATCTGAGTACCACATGTTCTCACTCAAAAGCGAACTGTAAACATTTACCATAATACTATAAGGGATTGGCAGTAGTGGGACACTGTGGGGGGAGGCACATAACATCAGTAAGGGTACCAAACTTTACCTGTATGATGATCACTTATGCGCCTAACATTTTTTTAAATAAAAAGGTTTTTAAACCTAGAAAAGACAAGAAAGAAAGAAAGAAAGAAAGAAAGAAAGGAAGGAAGGAAGGAAGGAAGGAAGAAAAG
>NW_007226566.1:0-2047 GCF_000164805.1 Carlito syrichta
ACATGGATGCAACTGGAGACCATCATACTAAACTATCTTTTTCTTTTCTTTTTTTTTTTTTGAGTCAGAGTCTCATTGTCACCTGGAGTGCAGGGGTACAACAGGCTGGAGTGCAGGGGTACAACAGTCATCACCACCACAGCCTCAACCTGCTGGACTCAGGCAATCCTTCCACCTCAGCCTTCCAGGTTGCTGGAACCACAGGAGCTGCCACCATACCCGGTTAATTTTTTAATTTATTGTAGAGATGAGGTCTCACCAAGTTGCCCAAGCTAGTCTTGAATCCTGGGCCTAGGCAGTCTTTTCGCCTCAGCCTTTCAAAGTGCTGGGATTACAGGCATGAGCCACCGCACAGCTCATACTAGGTAAACTATCATAGAAACAAAGAACTAAATACCATATGCTCTCACGCATTGGTGGGTCCTGATCACTGGTTGCATGAGCTCAAGGGTGGAATCGGAAGACACTGGATACTGCTAGGGGTGGGAGGCAGGGAGGAGAACGTGTGGCCACACACTGGGTACCTCAAACACTGCTAGGAGAGAGGGCCAGTCAGAAGCCCAAACCTCACCTGCATGCAACTTACTTTTGTAGTAAAGCCTCACTGGTACTCCGTGACTCTAAAATTAAAAAAAAAATTAAAACTTCTACTCTGTGAATGCCACTGTTAAGAGAATGAAAAAACAAGCAAAACCCTGAGATTGTATTTGAAAGCATATATCTGACAAATGACACCTATCTAAAATGTGAAGAGAATGCTCAAAACTCAACAGTTAAAAAACCAAACAACCCAATATTAAAAATAAGCAATAGATTTGAGCATATATTAAAAATAAGCAATAGATTTGAGCATATTTTACCAATATGTTCATGAAAAGATGTTCAACATCATGAAAAGATGTTCAAAATATTTATTAGGGACTGATGACGAAGGGACAACTCTTCTGGATCTGATGTGATGGTATTTATACCATGGAAAGCCCCTTCCCCCAAAGCCAATGTAAAACATATAAAAGCTGAGGCCTGACTGAGATCAGGGCCCAGCCTTTGCGACTGGAGTCCACTGGACCCAACCTCGGCTTAAATCCCAGAAATAAATGCAGCTTATTGCTTACCAGCTTTGATGTCACAGTCTCTCTGATTTGTTTTCCTGCAACAATAGAGGGCTATCCTAAGCAGGTAGCGTTTGGCAGAAAATGCTAGGAATGGTCCACACATTGCCATTTTATCAACAGAAGCAGGAACAGGATCCCATGTTTGTTTCTGAGAGTTAAAATAATGAGCTTTTTGTTTTATTATTTACACTTTTCTGTGTTTTTAAATTTTCAATCAAAATTGTGTGCTACTTGGATTGTCAGGGAAAAAAAAGTGCTAACGAAAAGAGTAACATTCCGCTTCATAAAGAAGAAGCCACCCATGGACTTAGAGCACGTGGACTTCCTATCTGTGGCCACACAGTTCTGACTTTTGCTCATTTTGCCTGACTTTTGCCTGACTTTTTGACCTCATTTTGCTTCGCTGGTGACCTCCGTCACAGCACTGCCCTGCCCTCTTGTGGCTGTGTGGCCAGTAAGCCTTCCAGCCAGCAGTACTGTACAGAAAAAATCTGTTTTACCAAGTTTGAAGAAGACAGCACATATTCAGCGTTCCAAGTAAACTTTGATTTGGCTGGAGCCTTATTGATGCCACACAGGGAGAAGGTGAGCTGTTTTACAGCAATATCGTATCCTTTGGCATCAACAAGAAACACAGCTTCTCCACTCGAAGCTTAAGTCTTAAGGAAATACACAAAGATTAAGTGAACATTCTCACCCATTTTTTAAAGAGTGTCTTTAACACAAAGGCCACTCCTTTAGAACTCATGGTCTTTGTAAACAATAGCCCCTCCTTGCATAGATAAAGTTCAATCCATCACCAGAAAAAGCTCAGGTTTAGCTAATCTATAATGAAAGTGAATTTAGGGGTGGTGTAGCATTTTCTTGCTTATTACCTCCGTATCGATTTGCTCAGGTGGCCATAACAAAATACCACAAACTGAGTGACTTAA
>NW_007226567.1:0-589 GCF_000164805.1 Carlito syrichta
CTTCCTACTGCTTTGGGAAGCCGAGGAAACAAAATCACTTGAGGCTAGAATTTCAAGACCAGGCTGGGCTACATAGCTACAAAAAATAAAAATTAAAAAATTAACCAGGCATGGTGGCATGCACCTGTAGTCCCAGGTACTCCAGAAGCTGAAGTGGAAGGATTGCTTAAACCTATGATTTTGAGGCTGCAGTAGGCTCTGATCACATCACCATACTCAGGCCTTGGAACAAGACCCTGTCTCTACCAAAAACAAACAAACAAACAAACAAATAAATAAGCTTTCTCTTATCAATAACCTAGTCCAAGTAGTTTGACTGGAAATAACTCCTCTTTCTTTACTTCCACTATGGATTGGACACATGTCATATATCTGCATTTCTCTGTCCACAAGAGAAAATTGGGTTAGGGACAGATCTACCACGCAAGTTAGCCAGTGAGTACTCTCTCTGAATTTTTTTTTTTTTTTTAGTTGGAGTCTCACTCTGTCACCCAGACTGGAGTCCAGTGGCTCCTCCCAGCCACCGCAGCCTCGACCTGCTGGGCTCCGGCGATCCTTCCGCCTCATCCTTCCAAGTAGCTGGAATTAC
>NW_007226568.1:0-363 GCF_000164805.1 Carlito syrichta
GAACCACCACCAAAACCACCTTCTCTTCCTTTCAGTTCACTACTTCTTCTCTGGGTCCAGTTTCAGTCAATGGCGCCTTTGTGTATTTGAGTGCTCAAGCAGAAACCTGGGTGTCAGCGATGACACACCTTTGTTTTTCTCTCCCTACCTGGATTCTTCTTCTTAGCACTCTTTCAATTTTCCCACGTCTCACCATCTCTTGGCTGCAGGCTCAGTTCAGACCCCCATCATTTCCGGCCTAGATTGTTCCTACAGTTTCCTGATTGATGTTCCTGCATCCATTGTTGATCCTCCTCAGCCCTTCTCCTAACTTCAAGCAATGTGACTTTTCTAAAATGCAAATCCTTTTAATACTTTCCAGTG
>NW_007226569.1:0-519 GCF_000164805.1 Carlito syrichta
TTCAGTCAATGGCGCCTTTGTGTATTTGAGTGCTCAAGCAGAAACCTGGGTGTCAGCGATGACACACCTTTGTTTTTCTCTCCCTACCTGGATTCTTCTTCTTAGCACTCTTTCAATTTTCCCACGTCTCACCATCTCTTGGCTGCAGGCTCAGTTCAGACCCCCATCATTTCCGGCCTAGATTGTTCCTACAGTTTCCTGATTGATGTTCCTGCATCCATTGTTGATCCTCCTCAGCCCTTCTCCAAACTTCAAGCAATGTGACTTTTCTAAAATGCAAATCCTTTTAATACTTTCCAGTGCTCCCACATTGTCCCAAAGACTAAAGGACTGTCACAATATGACTTTACTTCACTCTCCACTTTAGTCCTCAGCTTCTCTCCACTCCTTATCCCTGTCTCTCCTCTTCTCCCACCTTTTTTTCTTCCTCTTCCTCTTTCCTCCCCGCCCCCACATTTCTGGTCATGTAAAAGCAAATGCAGTTTTCTGAACATGCCATTTCTCTCACCCTGCTTCTTG
>NW_007226570.1:0-785 GCF_000164805.1 Carlito syrichta
TAGGGAATGAGAACAATTATTTTCAAACTGTATATCTCATAATAGATTATATACAAAATGTATAAGGATCCCCAATGTTATTTATTTCATAATGTTTATTTTCATAAACAAAAAAGGAAATTATAACTTTTTGAGTTTCTGGTTCCAAAATAATAATGAAACAATATTAAGGCAAACATCAGCCATAGGATAATTTGGCATTCGGAATAAAATATATTTTTTATAACCCTAGGGGACAGTTAGGGTATTTTCAGTAGTAGAGTTTAGTTAACTTCAGTTATATATTTGGTCAGGTAATCACTTGGATCCACAATTTACTTCATGTGCATTTACCTGCAAAGTATATGTTACTCTGCCCACTGAATTTCAATTTGTAAAAACAGCCTTATTATGGGATAGTTTAGTTTGAATAAAAATTATGCATTTAATATTATGATTGGACCCATTTAACTTCATGTTTAAATGTACAGACCCACTGAAGAATAACTTATTCAATATAAGGCAGATGGAGTCTAGGGAGAAAAGAATCTGCTCTAAAATAGTGTCTGAAGAAGATATTTCCTGTAAACTGCAGACTTGCTGATTACTTAGCAAGAAAATGTGTGAGGTAATGTCTGATTGCCCGACAGTTTTTCTCTTTCCCATCACAATCCTTTGGTTTTCTTAGTGTTTATACCAATATCAGTCCTGGCAACAGGTAAGATAGCTAAGGAATACAACAGAGTCAAACAAGATGCATTCCAGGTAATACAGTTTGGATATTCGTTCCCTCCTAATTTCGTGCT
>NW_007226571.1:0-717 GCF_000164805.1 Carlito syrichta
CAATTTACTTCATGTGCATTACCTGCAAAGTATATGTTACTCTGCCCACTGAATTTCAATTTGTAAAAACAGCCTTATTATGGGATAGTTTAGTTTGAATAAAAATTATGCATTTAATATTATGATTGGACCCATTTAACTTCATGTTTAAATGTACAGACCCACTGAAGAATAACTTATTCAATATAAGGCAGATGGAGTCTAGGGAGAAAAGAATCTGCTCTAAAATAGTGTCTGAAGAAGATATTTCCTGTAAACTGCAGACTTGCTGATTACTTAGCAAGAAAATGTGTGAGGTAATGTCTGATTGCCCGACAGTTTTTCTCTTTCCCATCACAATCCTTTGGTTTTCTTAGTGTTTATACCAATATCAGTCCTGGCAACAGGTAAGATAGCTAAGGAATACAACAGAGTCAAACAAGATGCATTCCAGGTAATACAGTTTGGATATTCGTTCCCTCCTAATTTCGTGCTAAAATGTGATATCCAACATAGAAGGTGGGGACTGGTGTTTGGGTCATGGAGGCAGATTGGTGCCCTCCTCATGATAATTAGTGAGTTCTCACTCAATTAGCTGTTAGGAGCCTGCACTTCCTCCTCTCTCTCTTGCTTCCCCTCTTGCCTGTGGCACACAGGCTCCCTTTCCTCTTCCACCATGATTGTAAATTTCTTGAGGCCTCATTGTGCCAGCACTGTGCTTCCTGTACGGTCTGCAGA
>NW_007226572.1:0-2047 GCF_000164805.1 Carlito syrichta
ACTGAATTTCAATTTGTAAAAACAGCCTTATTATGGGATAGTTTAGTTTGAATAAAAATTATGCATTTAATATTATGATTGGACCCATTTAACTTCATGTTTAAATGTACAGACCCACTGAAGAATAACTTATTCAATATAAGGCAGATGGAGTCTAGGGAGAAAAGAATCTGCTCTAAAATAGTGTCTGAAGAAGATATTTCCTGTAAACTGCAGACTTGCTGATTACTTAGCAAGAAAATGTGTGAGGTAATGTCTGATTGCCCGACAGTTTTTCTCTTTCCCATCACAATCCTTTGGTTTTCTTAGTGTTTATACCAATATCAGTCCTGGCAACAGGTAAGATAGCTAAGGAATACAACAGAGTCAAACAAGATGCATTCCAGGTAATACAGTTTGGATATTCGTTCCCTCCTAATTTCGTGCTAAAATGTGATATCCAACATAGAAGGTGGGGACTGGTGTTTGGGTCATGGAGGCAGATTGGTGCCCTCCTCATGATAATTAGTGAGTTCTCACTCAATTAGCTGTTAAGAGCCTGCACTTCCTCCTCTCTCTCTTGCTTCCCCTCTTGCCTGTGGCACACAGGCTCCCTTTCCTCTTCCACCATGATTGTAAATTTCTTGAGGCCTCATTGTGCCAGCACTGTGCTTCCTGTACGGTCTGCAGAACCATAAGCCAAATAAAGCATTTTTCTTTATAAATTACCCAGCTTCAGATATTCCTTTATAGCAATGCAAAACAGAGTAATACACTAAGAATCCTTTTTTTATTGGTACATAATAATTGTAGATATTTATGGGGTACATGTGATATTTTGATACATACAATGTATAATGATCAAATCACGATATTTAGAAAATTTTGTCTCATATGGAGACAACCTAGTATTAATAATGTTTTTCTTTGTATCTAAAAATTATTTAATTTAAATAAAATACTTAATATTTTGACATGTCTTGAGCTACTGATAATACACGCACACACAATAAATGTATTCAAAGTGGGGGAGGGACGCATGTTAACAGTAACAACAACAAACAGCATTCTGACGAGTCTTGAAATAAAAGCTAAAACTTAACTCTTTTCTCATTGTTTGATGTCAGATGTAAAATGAATAGGTCTGTTCTGAGGTCAGAATGAGAAGGAAAAGATCAACATGACCTCTGGGAAATAAAGGTTATTTGACAACTTTGGGATTATCTGCTAAAGGCACTGGCCACATATCAGAGTAAGGAGTTGACAGGTAAGGGAAGACTTCATTTTCCCCAAAGTTAAAAACAAAGCCAAAGCTTAGCCCACACCTCTCCTCAGCTAGAGCTGTTGCTAAAATCAGTAGCCATGATCGATGATGCATTTTCAAAATCAAAACAAGCATCAGTGTCTCCAATCTAATCACATCTCTTAAAGCTGCTGTTTCCTGTGGGAATTTAATTGCTGTGACATTAGACTCCAGACAACAGACACTTCTCAAGGCTACCTATCAGGGCAGGGACAAAAATCAGTGGGAGAGTGTCAAAGCTGCTAGACACAAAACTTGTTAAAGACCCCATGTGTGTCATTTTCCTCTCCCAACTTCAGCAGTAAAATTTAATAGGTCCTTTATAACACATTTAAAAATGCCCCAGCATTATACTAACCAGGAAAGAGATAAAAATATTTTTGTCTTGTAAAACCTCAGCCTTATTTTTTTCCATGATCTGATATGCCCTCTGATACACAAAATACTGTGGGTTTCTTCCAATCTGTTTTTAATCTTCATTTTTTATAGGAAAACCTGGAAGTTAGAAGGTTGCCTTCTTTCTAAAGGTTTATTGAATTCTTATTTAAATTTTTTATGATAAGATATTTCTGCTATTCAATCAAATAGAACAATACAAAAACTCCCCTGACAAAAATCGACAAAAACAACTTTAGATCTTATGTTCATGTATTTTTCATACACAACACTCCCTTTTTCACTATTCTCTCAAAGACCCTTCAGTCAAAGGAATTGCTTTTTTTTCTGTATTGTTATAAGCTCTAGAATACGTATGTTACTTTATCT
>NW_007226573.1:0-771 GCF_000164805.1 Carlito syrichta
ACAAATCACATTGCCAAATCAGAGATGTGGGATATTATTTCTCATCTTTGACTATACAATCTACTGCACTCTTGTGTTTTGGGGAAATTTAATTCCTATTCGTTACAACAAGGTTAGCTCATAAACCCAATAATCTAATTAGACTAAATTCTTACTTACTAAATTATTTACTGTGTCATTGTATAAATACTTTTCAATGTATACATTTGTAAACAGTGCCAAGGAGGACATACAGTCTTATTCTTCTTGATAAAATCTCCTGCCAAAAAAATCTTCAAGATCCAGAGGAATTGAGAGTTTTATAGTTGATTGTTAATACAATTCAGTGACTATTAAAGTTAAATAGGCTTTGAGGATTAGACAGAGAATCTAACCTACATCTGTAACCTTTGTTTTTGGTCTTTGTGAAAATTTATTCTAAAGTTTCAGCCATCAGTGAATTAATATATTAATATATTAGTATGTGTTACTTTTTTATTGGAAAATAACCATAAAATATAAAAATATAGTAGTTTAGGGGTGAATATAGCTGAATAAAGGAAAATTTTCAGTGAAGATATTCTATAACAACACCATTCAGTAAAACATTGCAAGACTTTTTAATTTAAATTTTTGAAGTATGATGTTGTTAGAGGCTACCGTGTTTGGTGTCCGTTTGTTTATCTGTTTGTTTTTTAACAGACTTTAAGTTCACAACAAAATTGAATGGAATGTACAGAGAGGTCTCATATTCCTCCAAATCTGATACATGCATAGCCTGCGAAATGATTG
>NW_007226574.1:0-2047 GCF_000164805.1 Carlito syrichta
TACTGCACTCTTGTGTTTTGGGGAAATTTAATTCCTATTCGTTACAACAAGGTTAGCTCATAAACCCAATAATCTAATTAGACTAAATTCTTACTTACTAAATTATTTACTGTGTCATTGTATAAATACTTTTCAATGTATACATTTGTAAACAGTGCCAAGGAGGACATACAGTCTTATTCTTCTTGATAAAAACTCCTGCCAAAAAAATCTTCAAGATCCAGAGGAATTGAGAGTTTTATAGTTGATTGTTAATACAATTCAGTGACTATTAAAGTTAAATAGGCTTTGAGGATTAGACAGAGAATCTAACCTACATCTGTAACCTTTGTTTTTGGTCTTTGTGAAAATTTATTCTAAAGTTTCAGCCATCAGTGAATTAATATATTAATATATTAGTATGTGTTACTTTTTTATTGGAAAATAACCATAAAATATAAAAATATAGTAGTTTAGGGGTGAATATAGCTGAATAAAGGAAAATTTTCAGTGAAGATATTCTATAACAACACCATTCAGTAAAACATTGCAAGACTTTTTAATTTAAATTTTTGAAGTATGATGTTGTTAGAGGCTACCGTGTTTGGTGTCCGTTTGTTTATCTGTTTGTTTTTTAACAGACTTTAAGTTCACAACAAAATTGAATGGAAGGTACAGAGAGGTCTCATATTCCTCCAAATCTGATACATGCATAGCCTGCGAAATGATTGAGATATTCCACAAGAGTGGTACTTGTGTACTATTATCAGCCTTACATTTAATTATTATTACTATCCAAAATCCACAGTTCACATTAGGGCTCACTCTTAGTGTTGTACATTTTATGGGTCTGGGCAAATGTATAATGATATGTGTCTAGGATTACCAGTGTCAGGCAAAATAGTTTCACTGCCTTAAAAATTCTCTGTATTCCAGACATAATCCATCCATCTCCCCTAACACCTGGAAACACTAATGTTTTTTACTGTCTCCAAAGTTTTTCCTTTACCAGAATGTCATATTGCTGGAATCCTACAGCCTTTTCAGATTAGCATCCTTCACTTAGCGATAAGCATTTAAATTTCCCCTATGTCTTTTCATGGCTTAGTAACTCATTTCTTTTTAGTGCTAAGTAACATTCCACTGTCAGAATGTACTATAGCTAATATAGTCATTCACTTAGTAAAAGAGATTTGTTTTTTTCTTCCAAGTTCTGTCAATCATGAATAAAGTTGATATAAACATTTGTATTTATGTTTTAGTGTGGACATAAGTATTCAATTCATTTGTTAATTACCAAAGAATACCACGACTGGATTGTGTGGTAAAAGCCTTTAATTTTGTAAGACCCCAGAACTCTCTTCCAAAGTGGTTGTACCATTTTATATTCCCACCAGCAATGAGTGAGAGGTCTTTTTGCTCCACATTCTCACCAGTGTTTTATATTGTCAGTTTTCTGGATTCTTGCCATTTTAATAGGAGTGTAGTGGTATCCCATTGCTGTTTTACTTGCATGTCTCTGACAGCATATGATGTGAATCATCTTTTTATATGTTTATTTGCCATCTGTATATCATCTTTGGCAAGGTGCCTTCTAATAAAATTGGTCATTTTTAAATCAGATTGTTTATAAGATTACAAGCAAATTATAAGATTACAGGGTATTATGAGATTGTAACATCTTAAAACAGTTGAGTTTTATGAGTATTTTATATATTTTAGATAACAGTCCTTTATCAGATGTTTCTTTTGCAAATATCACCAAGTTTCTGTTTGTTTGTACTTCTCTTGACAATGGATTACATAGAGCTGAAATTTTTAATTTTAATAAAACATAATTTATCATTTTTTTTCTTGTATGGAGCAAGCCTTTGTTGTTGTATATTAAATGTCATAGCTAAACCCAACATCTTGTAGATTTTCTCCCATATTATCATTTAAAAGTTTTATAGCTTTGCATTTTACAGTTACATGTGTGATCCCTCTTGATTGAGTTTTATGGAATGTGTAATATTTATGTCTATATTCAAGTGCATTCTGTGTGTGTGTGTGTGTGTGTGTGTGTGTG
>NW_007226575.1:0-2047 GCF_000164805.1 Carlito syrichta
CTCCTGCCAAAAAAATCTTCAAGATCCAGAGGAATTGAGAGTTTTATAGTTGATTGTTAATACAATTCAGTGACTATTAAAGTTAAATAGGCTTTGAGGATTAGACAGAGAATCTAACCTACATCTGTAACCTTTGTTTTTGGTCTTTGTGAAAATTTATTCTAAAGTTTCAGCCATCAGTGAATTAATATATTAATATATTAGTATGTGTTACTTTTTTATTGGAAAATAACCATAAAATATAAAAATATAGTAGTTTAGGGGTGAATATAGCTGAATAAAGGAAAATTTTCAGTGAAGATATTCTATAACAACACCATTCAGTAAAACATTGCAAGACTTTTTAATTTAAATTTTTGAAGTATGATGTTGTTAGAGGCTACCGTGTTTGGTGTCCGTTTGTTTATCTGTTTGTTTTTTAACAGACTTTAAGTTCACAACAAAATTGAATGGAAGGTACAGAGAGGTCTCATATTCCTCCAAATCTGATACATGCATAGCCTGCGAAATGATTGAGATATTCCACAAGAGTGGTACTTGTGTACTATTATCAGCCTTACATTTAATTATTATTACTATCCAAAATCCACAGTTCACATTAGGGCTCACTCTTAGTGTTGTACATTTTATGGGTCTGGGCAAATGTATAATGATATGTGTCTAGGATTACCAGTGTCAGGCAAAATAGTTTCACTGCCTTAAAAATTCTCTGTATTCCAGACATAATCCATCCATCTCCCCTAACACCTGGAAACACTAATGTTTTTTACTGTCTCCAAAGTTTTTCCTTTACCAGAATGTCATATTGCTGGAATCCTACAGCCTTTTCAGATTAGCATCCTTCACTTAGCGATAAGCATTTAAATTTCCCCTATGTCTTTTCATGGCTTAGTAACTCATTTCTTTTTAGTGCTAAGTAACATTCCACTGTCAGAATGTACTATAGCTAATATAGTCATTCACTTAGTAAAAGAGATTTGTTTTTTTCTTCCAAGTTCTGTCAATCATGAATAAAGTTGATATAAACATTTGTATTTATGTTTTAGTGTGGACATAAGTATTCAATTCATTTGTTAATTACCAAAGAATACCACGACTGGATTGTGTGGTAAAAGCCTTTAATTTTGTAAGACCCCAGAACTCTCTTCCAAAGTGGTTGTACCATTTTATATTCCCACCAGCAATGAGTGAGAGGTCTTTTTGCTCCACATTCTCACCAGTGTTTTATATTGTCAGTTTTCTGGATTCTTGCCATTTTAATAGGAGTGTAGTGGTATCCCATTGCTGTTTTACTTGCATGTCTCTGACAGCATATGATGTGAATCATCTTTTTATATGTTTATTTGCCATCTGTATATCATCTTTGGCAAGGTGCCTTCTAATAAAATTGGTCATTTTTAAATCAGATTGTTTATAAGATTACAAGCAAATTATAAGATTACAGGGTATTATGAGATTGTAACATCTTAAAACAGTTGAGTTTTATGAGTATTTTATATATTTTAGATAACAGTCCTTTATCAGATGTTTCTTTTGCAAATATCACCAAGTTTCTGTTTGTTTGTACTTCTCTTGACAATGGATTACATAGAGCTGAAATTTTTAATTTTAATAAAACATAATTTATCATTTTTTTTCTTGTATGGAGCAAGCCTTTGTTGTTGTATATTAAATGTCATAGCTAAACCCAACATCTTGTAGATTTTCTCCCATATTATCATTTAAAAGTTTTATAGCTTTGCATTTTACAGTTACATGTGTGATCCCTCTTGATTGAGTTTTATGGAATGTGTAATATTTATGTCTATATTCAAGTGCATTCTGTGTGTGTGTGTGTGTGTGTGTGTGTGTGTGCGCGCACGTGCATGTGTGTTTCCAGTTCCAGGATCACTTGTTGAAAAGACTATCTTTCCTCCATTTTATTCCTTTTTTCCTTTTTTCAAAGACCAATTGACTATATGTATTGGGTCTATTTCTAGGTTATGTATTCTATTCCATTGATTTCTTTGTCTATTTTTTCAACAGTACCACAAGGCTTTTATCAATG
>NW_007226576.1:0-453 GCF_000164805.1 Carlito syrichta
CTTGAAACTTTACCCCAAGGCAACAGTAATCAAAATGGTCTGGTATTTGTACACGAATAGTCACAGAAACCAATGGAACAGGACAGAGATTCCTGAAGCCAAAACTTGGTCTCTCAACCAACTCACCTTCAGCAAAGTCTCCAATACAACCACTGGGGAAAGTAGACCATGTTTAACATACAGTGCTGGTAAAACTGGCTGACCACATGCAGAAGAATGAAACAGGACCATATACAAAATCAACTCTAAATGGATCAAAGCTCTAAACGTAAAACCTCAAACTATAAGAATCCTAGAAGAAAACATAGGAAACACCCTTATGCCTATCAGAGTAGGTAACAAATTATTGACCAAGTCCCCAAAAGTGCATGCCATAAAAGCTTAGATAGGCCCGGTTCGGTGGCTCAGTCTGTAATCCCACACTTTGGGAGGCCGAGGTGAGTGGATTGCCCG
>NW_007226577.1:0-1948 GCF_000164805.1 Carlito syrichta
TGATACTGGTGGGTTTCTAGAATGCTTACCTAGTAGGGAAAGCCATACCACAAGAGGCCCGCCCTCCAAAAGTTAATTCTGTCTTTTTGGGGATGTCCCCTCATGTACACAGACACAAATGCAGATAGATCTTTCAAATATCCTCTCCCAAAGTATAAAGCTGAGAAAAGTTTAGAAAAGGAAGAAAGGAGCATTAATTACTTATAGGCAACTAGGTCACAAGGAGTCTAACTTGAGATTGGTTTCTACTGGTTCTATTGGACTGCATTTGTATCTAAGGTTAGTACTTTAAAAAAAAATCAAGTGTAAAGTGAAACAAACTTTTCTTAGTGTGATATAGCAAATGGTTATTGAATTACTTTGCTTAGCAAAACTATTGAAGTGTTCTACTTTAAATGTTCATTAAACTATCAGGCTGTTCCTGATATTAAAAATTTCCTAATTTATTTAGCTCAAAGTGTTATTATTCCCATGATTTAAACAAGAGCAGAAGAGAGCTGCCCTGGACAAATGAGAAAGGCAGGATATTTGAGGAGAAAAGCCTAGCATTGAGTAGAATTACTCCTGGGAAAAATTAATGGTTTGTGAAAAAATAGACTTTTTGTATGACATGTGGCTCCTGCTCAATCTGATTTCCTAAAGAGAAAGAACATGTATTCTTCCCATGTGCAATATGTTACATATTTCTTCAAAATTGACCTAACTAAATTAATAATTCAATACTATGTGTTGCTGAAACCAGTGCGTGCAGCATCATGAAGAAAGGAGATTGTCAAGAACCTAGAACTAGATATAGATGTGGATTTTGCTAATGGTAATATTTCAGCTTTCCTGCTTCAGTAGCACTAAGTCCATATTTTTTCTGCATATCACTTCTCCCTGATTTCTATTATTATGATGGTCTTTGTCACCCATTAGACAGTAGATACATCTTTCTTTGAATTCCCGAATGCCAGTGCCTTTCACATAAAAAGGAAAGAGCAGATGCTTTTGGAATTCAAAATAGAAACTCCTTAAGACAAGAAAACACTATTTTGAATTTAGTTGAATTCTTCTTGTTTTGGGGGGTAGTACAGAGAAAGGAATTGTTTTAGAGTGTTGATCAAACCAATATGATCTGCTACCTGAATGTCAGGATTCCATGCCAAAAGCTAGGTGGCCCAGAGGGCACAGATTGCAATCAGATAAAATAGAAGATGTAAGGATCATGAGTGAGGGCAGTGGTCCATGGGGAAAGATTGAGGAGAGAAGCAAAAGAAAAAGTAGGAGGGTTAGTGGGCTGGAGAGATCAGCTTGGACTGAAATGAGGGATTTGCCCAGTGGTTTTGGTCCATGACAATGCTAGTTGATTTCTAAATAATTCCCAAAGTTAAATATCCCTCTCTTGTTTTCTGGAGAAAACAAGTTACGGAAACTGTGACTATTTTCAAATTGCTAATTTCTATCAGTGTTGCTTTTGGCTTCTTTATCAGTCTAGGAGGGGAGAACAGGTAGCTAAACAAAAACTACAGAAATGACAGGTGTCTTAATAGAAAGCGGGAATTTTAGGGAAGAAGAGGTTAAACTATTGGGATGTAGGGGGCATAGGATGGGTTTAGAGAAAAGAAAACTTTTACCTGGGCCTTAAGGGGCAAGGTTTAGACAGGTGTTGATGTGAAGGAGACAGAATTCCAGGTGAAGCAAGCTATGTGCATAAGGACACACAGGTGGAAAGTCAGAGAACATTTTTAGAGTAAAACTGTTCATGAAGCTGGACATGCATAAGGGATGAAGTTAAGAACTATGGATTTAGAGTAGAGAGAATTTAGACCTTATGATCAGATCAGATCATGATCTGCTAGGAACTGAACTACTCATCTCTTCATTCCTGTCCAACGTTCTGAGCTCCAAACAGTACTGAACATCTTTCACAGTCTAGGCCTTTGGAGCCTGCCTCTGCCTGCCCATC
>NW_007226578.1:0-1314 GCF_000164805.1 Carlito syrichta
CAGTAGCACTAAGTCCATATTTTTTCTGCATATCACTTCTCCCTGATTTCTATTATTATGATGGTCTTTGTCACCCATTAGACAGTAGATACATCTTTCTTTGAATTCCCGAATGCCAGTGCCTTTCACATAAAAAGGAAAGAGCAGATGCTTTTGGAATTCAAAATAGAAACTCCTTAAGACAAGAAAACACTATTTTGAATTTAGTTGAATTCTTCTTGTTTTGGGGGGTAGTACAGAGAAAGGAATTGTTTTAGAGTGTTGATCAAACCAATATGATCTGCTACCTGAATGTCAGGATTCCATGCCAAAAGCTAGGTGGCCCAGAGGGCACAGATTGCAATCAGATAAAATAGAAGATGTAAGGATCATGAGTGAGGGCAGTGGTCCATGGGGAAAGATTGAGGAGAGAAGCAAAAGAAAAAGTAGGAGGGTTAGTGGGCTGGAGAGATCAGCTTGGACTGAAATGAGGGATTTGCCCAGTGGTTTTGGTCCATGACAATGCTAGTTGATTTCTAAATAATTCCCAAAGTTAAATATCCCTCTCTTGTTTTCTGGAGAAAACAAGTTACGGAAACTGTGACTATTTTCAAATTGCTAATTTCTATCAGTGTTGCTTTTGGCTTCTTTATCAGTCTAGGAGGGGAGAACAGGTAGCTAAACAAAAACTACAGAAATGACAGGTGTCTTAATAGAAAGCGGGAATTTTAGGGAAGAAGAGGTTAAACTATTGGGATGTAGGGGGCATAGGATGGGTTTAGAGAAAAGAAAACTTTTACCTGGGCCTTAAGGGGCAAGGTTTAGACAGGTGTTGATGTGAAGGAGACAGAATTCCAGGTGAAGCAAGCTATGTGCATAAGGACACACAGGTGGAAAGTCAGAGAACATTTTTAGAGTAAAACTGTTCATGAAGCTGGACATGCATAAGGGATGAAGTTAAGAACTATGGATTTAGAGTAGAGAGAATTTAGACCTTATGATCAGATCAGATCATGATCTGCTAGGAACTGAACTACTCATCTCTTCATTCCTGTCCAACGTTCTGAGCTCCAAACAGTACTGAACATCTTTCACAGTCTAGGCCTTTGGAGCCTGCCTCTGCCTGCCCATCATCCACTATCCGAATGTCTACCTTGTTTTTCTTACCCTCACACACTTACTCCCTGGCTTAGACCTGTCACCTGGATACACTCCACCTAGAAGTTGTTATTCTTCTGGGAATGCTTTGGGATGACATAGGTATCTCTGCTCTTTGGCCCCTATAGCACTTTATGTCACTGCACTGTAATTGCCTCTTTGTGTGTACTACTCACC
>NW_007226579.1:0-1154 GCF_000164805.1 Carlito syrichta
AAACAGTACTGAACATCTTTCACAGTCTAGGCCTTTGGAGCCTGCCTCTGCCTGCCCATCGTCCACTATCCGAATGTCTACCTTGTTTTTCTTACCCTCACACACTTACTCCCTGGCTTAGACCTGTCACCTGGATACACTCCACCTAGAAGTTGTTATTCTTCTGGGAATGCTTTGGGATGACATAGGTATCTCTGCTCTTCGGCCCCTATAGCACTTTATGTCACTGCACTGTAATTGCCTCTTTGTGTGTACTACTCACCAGGCTGCTCTGCAAGCCTGTGAGGTCAGGGACATCTGTGTTATTTACTGTTATCTCTCCAGCACGGTGCCTGGCACATAGAAGATGCTTGTACTGAATTCAAGCTTTGTGTACCTTCTCATACTCCTTTTGCCACCTTCTTTCTTCCTCTGGGCTCATGCTCTATGTTTTAACCATCTCATCTCCCATCCTTGGCTGTTAAAGATGTTGCCAGTCCACTTTCAGACTTGTACGAAACACCGCGTTGTGGTGCACGGCATCTGGTTTCCTGAGTAGCAGGTGAGAGACTGGATGCTACATCTGGAAGATACAACCTGGAGGTGTAGGGGCAGGGGGCGAGGCTCCTGTGGAGTGAACCTTGACTAATGGGAGACAAGAGTTAGGAGTAAGCCAGGCCATTCCCAAAGCACCTGTAGATTATTATTCCCGTGCACAGTTTCTCCTTGCAGTCTTTCCAGAGAAATTCTAGGTGCCAAAAACACAGATCTGCCGTGAGATCTCTGTATATCTTTGTGGTTTAATGTGAAATGGAAGTCAGCACAATAACACATTGCATAGCATAGCCTCATATTTTCTTTGCTTTATTCCTGTTGTTTTCTCACTGTCACTGCCTCAGGACCTTGCACTTCCCAAATAAAGTATCGCCACCCAAATTCCTATTGTAGGCTTTTCCTTCTAGGGGCCTTCAGTGACAGACACATTGAATGAATACGTATTGAAGAATGAAAGACACTGTTTTAAGGATTGATTTATTGCAATAGATGAGACACACCATGAACCTGAAATATGTGAAGGTTGTAAATAACTCTTCTTTGTCTTCTTCCCTCATTTCCCTTCTCTTTTTCTTCATCAACCTTATTTTCCTTCCTTTTCTTTCTTTTTTTTTTTTTTT
>NW_007226580.1:0-89163 GCF_000164805.1 Carlito syrichta
TCCACCTAGAAGTTGTTATTCTTCTGGGAATGCTTTGGGATGACATAGGTATCTCTGCTCTTTGGCCCCTATAGCACTTTATGTCACTGCACTGTAATTGCCTCTTTGTGTGTACTACTCACCAGGCTGCTCTGCAAGCCTGTGAGGTCAGGGACATCTGTGTTATTTACTGTTATCTCTCCAGCACGGTGCCTGGCACATAGAAGATGCTTGTACTGAATTCAAGCTTTGTGTACCTTCTCATACTCCTTTTGCCACCTTCTTTCTTCCTCTGGGCTCATGCTCTATGTTTTAACCATCTCATCTCCCATCCTTGGCTGTTAAAGATGTTGCCAGTCCACTTTCAGACTTGTACGAAACACCGCGTTGTGGTGCACGGCATCTGGTTTCCTGAGTAGCAGGTGAGAGACTGGATGCTACATCTGGAAGATACAACCTGGAGGTGTAGGGGCAGGGGGCGAGGCTCCTGTGGAGTGAACCTTGACTAATGGGAGACAAGAGTTAGGAGTAAGCCAGGCCATTCCCAAAGCACCTGTAGATTATTATTCCCGTGCACAGTTTCTCCTTGCAGTCTTTCCAGAGAAATTCTAGGTGCCAAAAACACAGATCTGCCGTGAGATCTCTGTATATCTTTGTGGTTTAATGTGAAATGGAAGTCAGCACAATAACACATTGCATAGCATAGCCTCATATTTTCTTTGCTTTATTCCTGTTGTTTTCTCACTGTCACTGCCTCAGGACCTTGCACTTCCCAAATAAAGTATCGCCACCCAAATTCCTATTGTAGGCTTTTCCTTCTAGGGGCCTTCAGTGACAGACACATTGAATGAATACGTATTGAAGAATGAAAGACACTGTTTTAAGGATTGATTTATTGCAATAGATGAGACACACCATGAACCTGAAATATGTGAAGGTTGTAAATAACTCTTCTTTGTCTTCTTCCCTCATTTCCCTTCTCTTTTTCTTCATCAACCTTATTTTCCTTCCTTTTCTTTCTTTTTTTTTTTTTTTTGAGTTGGAGTCTCACTCTGTCACCCAGACTGGAGCACAGTGGCTGCTCCCGGCCACCGCAGCCTCGACCTGCTGGGCTCAGGTGATCCTTCCACCTCAGCCCTCTGAGTAGCCGGAATTACAGGCATGTGCTACCACGCCTGGCTGATTTTTGGATTTTTATTGTAGAGATGAGGTCTCCCCAAGTTGCCCAGGTGTGTCTCGAACCCACGGGCTCAGGCAATCCACTCACCTCAGCCTCCCAAAGGAGTGGGATTACAGGCTGAGCCACCGAGCCCGGCGTTCTTCCTTTTCTTTTATGTATTTCTCTTATCATTCAGTTTTCGTGCCCTTCCTTTCCTTCTCCTTTCACATTATATAAATCTCGAGTGCAGGAACGGTTTTAGTACTTGTGATAGACTTCACAGCAGTTAGCACATTGCCTGGCAAAATGTAGATAAGAACTCAACAGATATCTCTTGAACAAATGAATATAAACCCATGTTTATATTCTTGCCATTTTATTTTAGGCAATTTTGTTTCACTCTGGGACATTTTTTTATCTTCATTCCATTTGTTCAAATACACCTGCACGTCATTAATGAACAGTTAAGTTCTTTTTTTTTTTTTGAGAGTAGAAGATTACATTTGGAAAAACATGCTGTGACTAGTGCATTTACAATCTTTAGCTGAGTGTCTCGCTGAACTTTACTTTGTCAGCTGTACTGGATTTTTCTCGAACACCAAGCCAAGAGGTAATGAGGTTCCTCTTGGCAGTGCAATTTCTGAAACAAACTTATTGCTTCCAAGTCTATTTCTTCAGCTTTGTTAAATATGCCAATGTGCTGGCAAGTAGGATTCAGAAGAAATATCCACTTACTGCCCAAATCTTTCTACAAGAAAGTTTCAGGAATTTTTAGAAACTTATCTAATATTTTGCATCTTTTTCATGCTCTAGCTTAGACTACATCAGGTTCTGTTCTCAAGAGGGAATAGTCACTTAGTAAGATCCCCATGTGCTTAGGAATTGTTAAATTTGATTCCTTGTGTCCTCTGGTCACTTTCTCAGGCACGCTGGGGAAGGGATTGATTCCTATGTCAAGAGAAGAGCTGGAAAGCCAGGGAATTGGGATGCCAGTTCTAATTCCAAGACCCTATATGCCTCCATGTGGAATACATGATAGTAGCTCCTTTTTTTTTTTTTAAGATCTGCTTTTAAAAAAATATTTTTAAATTGACTAGTAAGAGTTGTATGTGTTTATGGCAGGTAACATGATGCTTTGATACAGGCATATATTATAGAATGACTAACTCAAGCTATTTAACATATGTATTACCTCACATAATTATTTTTTGGGGATGAGAACACTGAAATCGACTCTGATAGTAATTTTCAAATGTACAACATATTGTTATTAATTGTAGTCACCATGACGTGTCAGAGCTTTTTAACTTATTCCTCCTAAGAGCTGCATTTGTTGGACTTTAATTGTATTTGTGACTCTCGATGAACTTCATCTAAGTTGACACAAGTATTTCTAGTTTTGGGAGTCAGTTCTGGACCCAGCTATTTCTTTTTAAATAATTGATCGGCATTTTTAAATTCAGTTTTTCTTGTATTGACTTCTTCGTCATCCTTTGCATACCCATATCAGTCTTCTCCACTGTTCTAAAATTCAGGAAATTGTCTCTCTCAATTAATTTTCCTTTCACCAAAAAAAAAAAATTTCTCTGTAACATGAGATACTGTTTGATAGTATTTTACTCACAGTAGGACTTCTTTCAAAACTGAAGTCAGGCCGAGCTCGGTGGCTCAGCCTGTAATCTCAGCACTTTGGGAAGCCGAGGCAAGTAGATTGCTTGAGCCCGTGGATTCGAGATCAGCCCAGGCAACTTGGTGAGACCTTGTCTCTACCATAAATCAAAAATTAGCTGGGTGTGTTAGCACACGCCTGTAGTTTTGGCTACCTGGAAGGCTGAGGCGGTAGGATCACCGGAGTCCAGCAGGTTGATGCTGGGGTGGCCGTGAGTGTGCCACTGCACTCCAGCCTGGGCGACGGAGTGAGACTTCAACTCAAAAACAAAAACACAACAACAACAACAACAAAAATACAAAAAACAAGACTGGAGTCAATCTTCTCCAACCCTGCTACTGCTTTATCAACTAAGTTGATGAAATATTCTGAATCCTTTATCATTTCAACTGTGTTCACAGCATCTTCACCAGGAGTAGATTCCATCTTAAGAAATGACTTCCTTTGCTCATCCCAAAGGGGTAACTCTCATTAGTTCAAGTCTGATCGTGAGATTGCAACAATTCAGTCACATCTTCAGACTCTACTTCTAATTCTAGTTTTCTTGTGATTTCTACCACATCTGCAGTAACTTCCTCCACTGAAGTTTAGGACCCCTCAAAGTCATCTATGAGGGTTGGAATCTACTTCTTACAAATTTCTGTTCATGTCAATACTTTGACCTGTTCCCATGATTCAAAAATGTTCATAAGGGCATTTAAAATGGTAAATCCTTTCTAGAAGGTGTTAAATTTACTTTTTGCAGATTCATTAGTGGAATCACTGTCTATGGTAGATATAACCATACATAGCTTATTTCTTAAATAAAACTTGAAAGTCAAAATTACTTCCTCATCAATGGGTTGCAGAATGGATACTGTGTTACCAGTCGTGGAAACAATAAGAATCTAATCTCCTTGTACATCTTCATCAGCGCTCTTGGGTGACCAGATGCATTGTCAATAAGCAGCAATATTCTCTCTCTCTCTCTCTCTCTCTCTCTCTCTCCCTCTCCCTCCCTCCCTCTCCCTCTCCCTCTCTCTCTCTCAGCAGGTCTCAATGTGGGCTTAATATATTTGTATATTTGTTAAATTATGCTATAGATAGATGTTCTCTTATCCAGGCTTTGTTGTTCCATTTATATAGCACAGGCAGAATAGATTTAGAGTTATTCTTAAGTGCCATAGGATTTATGGAATGGTAAATGAGCACTGGCTTCAACTTAAAATTAACAGTCGTGTATGCCCCTAACAAGAGTCAACCTATCCTTTGAAGGTTTGGAGTCAGACATTGACTTTTGCTCTCTAACTGTGAAAGTCGTATATGCCATCTCCTTCCAACAGAAGTCTGTCGTATCTAAATTGAAAAATATGTTGTTTAGTGTAGCCACCTTTATCAATGATCTTAGCTAGATCTTCTGGATAATTTGCTGTAACTTCTACATCAGCACTTGCTTCTTCATTTTGAACTTTTATGTTATAGAGATGGTTTCTTTTCTTAAACTCATGAACTAGCTTCTGCTAGCTTCCAACTTTTCTTCTGCAGCTTCCTCACTTCTCTGAGCCTTCATAGATTAGAAGAGAGTTGGGGCCTTGATCTGGACTAGGTTTTGGCTTAAGAAAATAGTGTGGCTGGTTTTACCTTCTATCTAGATCACTCAAACTTTCTTCATATCAGCAGTCAAACAGTTTTGCTTTATCATTTGTGTGTTCACTGGAGTAGCACTTTTAATTTCCTTCAAGAACATTCTTTGCATTCACAACTTAGCTAATTGTTTGGCACAGAGACCTAGCTTTCAGCCTGTCTTGGCTTTCAACATGTCTTCCTCCCCAAGCTTAAATATTTCTAGTTTTGATTTAAAGTGAGAGATGTACAACTCTTACTTCAATGTGAACACTTAGAGACAATTTTAGGGTTATTAATTGGCCTAATTTCAATATTATTGTGTCTCAGGAACAAGGAGGCCTGAAGAGAGAGAGAGAGAGATGAAGGAATGGCTGGTAGTTGGGGTAATCTGAACTCACACAACGTTTATTGATCAAGTTTGCCATCTTATATGGGTGAAGGTTGTGGTGCCCTAAAAAAAATTAGAATGGTAATCAAGGATCACCATAACAGATATATAATAATACCAAAATGTGAAATATTGCCAGAATTACCAAACTGTGGCACAGAGACACAGAGTGAGCACATGCTTTTAGAGAAGTGGCGCTTATAGACTTGCTTGACCCAGGATTACCACAAACCTTCAATTTTTTAAAAACGCAATATCTGAAAAGTACAGTAAAGTGAAATACAGAAAGAATGTATGCCTGTATTTAATATTTGCTAGCTGTGTTGAGGAGGTTGGTATTTTAATGTCTCAGCTGCATACACCAACTTGTTTTCAATCCTTTAAGGAACAGGATGCCTTTGGTACAATGGGCATATCATAAACATTGTTGCTGGTAAACACATGGATACTTAATGACACCTAGAAAGAAAAGAAAACTTTCATTGTGGAGTTGTCATATGTACATAAGTAGAGATAATAGTCTTTGCTTTTTAATAAAGTGAAATAAAGTAGAAATAAATACTGAATTGTAAGTTAAATTAATTGAATTCGAATTCTTTCTATTCCCCTCATGATGATGCCACTATGATACATGAGTTACCTGATTTTGACTTCAGTTTATTACTTATGGAGGTGAAGATAATGTTCAGTCCCACCTCGGAGGTATATTAAGCTCTAGTTTAATGTAGTATATTAAACATTGATTAATATAGGGAAATATAGATATCAAGGGAATTACATTCTGAAAAAATTATGTAAATGTGATATTTTGTTTTCTTATTACTGGTATGTTTTCTTTCATTGAACTAGAATGGATTGGGAACACAACAGATTTTTTATTTCTTCAAAATTCTTTACCTGTAATTTTCTCTCTTGCTAGTTAAGATATATTGTCAAATGACAAAACTCCTTTAGTATACTATAGATTAGATAACACTTATAACCACATTTGTCATTTTTGAGACTGATAACTTTAATAATATCTTTCTGCATGTATCTGTGCATGGTTAAGAGAAACCATTATTTCAGCTAAGATGTAAATAAATTGGGTTTGGGGATTGAGAGAATTTTAAGTATCACTTACGTAGTAATTATCAACAACCATTGTGAAACAACTCACCCAGGAGTACTTGCTGGGCTTCTTTCCTGGAGATTCTGATTCAGTGTGTCTAGTCTGGGGCCTGGGCATTTGAAAGTTTTTATAATACAGCAGATATTGTATTTCCCTACAATAGGGAATTTTAGGAAAGATTGGCATAATCCAATATTTTTATGGTACAATGTGCAAAGTGAGACCTGCAGTAGTTAAAATTTGCCTGAGTTCTGAGTGATGGTTACAGACCTAAGACCTTCAACTTCGAACACCTTTACCAGTTCTCTATTCATTTCCATGGTCTGAAAGTTAATGCTCTTATAAAACATGAGCCTTTTCTACTAACCTACACTGATTTCTCTCCACACTAATTTACTCACTAGTCTAATTTCTTCCCAGCTAAATTTAGCAACTATTCAAGTTTCAGGCTTTGGAAGGCAGGCGCAGGAATCACAGAGTTGCTATAAGAACTTATTTCCAATGAAAATAACTTTAAGGTAGCAGGGCTCATGGTGGAATTTGAGGCTTCAGCATCAAAGCTTTTAGTAACTTGCTAACTCTAATGGGTTTTTTGCTAGAACTTTTTGAAGGTTTGTTTCCTGGTTGGTTCTTGTGTCTTACATAAGCCACATGGTTTTTTCCCTTACCCTTCAAAAAACACCAATTGTAATAATTCTTTGTCAGAGATCCTCAAAAATCTGTAAACTTTTATAAAGAAGAAGATAATTATTTTCTACTCTGTTTTCACATTGAGGCGGAATTAAAACTTAGAAGACATTACGACCATATACCAGGCATCAATCTGCTTACTCTCTTCTTGCAAATCTGAAGTATAACTTATTAAGCCTTTTCTCCAGATCTCTCTTTTCTCCTCAGTAGAGGTAGAAACTCTGTACAGTGTAATTTAGACGTTACTGTAGCCAATATATTTTGTTCTTTTTATGTAATATGTAAGACTTCTTAAAGGAGCTTTATTTTCTTTTTCTTCAAATCCTGCTTGGAAAATCATATAATACTTTTAACTCAGTTTTACACAGAATTGTTACCTACATTTTGACCATTTATATTATGGGGTGGGGGTTCCTAACTTGTGAAACAGATCAGTTTTTTCGTGTGTCATCATTGTTTCCTAATGAGAATATGGGTGAGCATTTAGGGGGAAATGCAGGTGGTAAAAGAGATTTTTATATAAGTATATCTGATATTTGGTGTTAGAGAACACATAGCAAAATACATCTGAGGGTTTTGATGTTTATCCAAGGCATTGTCAAAGTCAGAAAAAAATGAGGTCCTTCAGAACTTAAGTAGGGAAACCAATTGGGAGAGGGTTGAATAGGGGAGTAAGAAAGGAGAGAACAAGAGATTGAGCCACAGAACATACAGATGGGTGCTATTCCATAGCTAATATTGGATATGGTCATATGAGGTGGGTATAATGAGCCTGTGATAAAGCAGTCCTTGAAAGAGATATAACAATGCATGGCTAGTTTGTTAATATGTTTTAATAGTACATGAGAGAGGAGCCCCCACAAAACCCAGGAATTATATTTTTGGAAGACAGGCCCCTTGTAAGTACACTTGGAATTGTTCCTCCAGATCAAACAGTCAACCAAAGTTTTTATCTGGAAGTTTTGAGAAGGTTGCATCGCAGTTTGCAGAAGAAACATCCCAAATTGTGGGAAACAGGTGACTGGTTTTTCCACTAAGACAATGCAACCTGCCTACAATGCACTGAATGTTCACCAAGGATGGCATACCCCCCATGCCCCACCCTCCCTATTCACCCAATCTCACATTGAGAAACCTTTTTGTTTGTTTGTTTCCTGGCTGAAAAAAGTCCTCAAAGTAAAACAGTTTGCCAATGTGGGAAATGTGAAGCAAAAAACGACAGAATATGAGCAGCCAACAGATACAAGACAAAATGCTCAGCCTCACTAGTCATCAAAGAAATGCAAATTAAAACCACCCTGAGATACCACCTAACTCCAGTCAGAATGGCCATCATCAATAACTCAAAAAACAACAGAAGCTGGAGAAGATGCAGCAAAAAGGGAACACTACACTGTTGGTGGGAGTGTAAACTAGTATAGTCTCTGTAGAAAACAGTGTGGTGATTCCTAAAAGCTCTAAAAATCTACCTTCCATATGACCCCACAATTCCCCTACTGGGAATATACCCAGAAGAACTCACAACACTCTAAAAAAGATACCTTCACACACATGTTTATCGCAGCATTGTTCACAGTAGCAAGAACATGGAACCATCTGTTATACCCACCAAAGAGGACTGGTTTTTAAAAAATGTGGTACATATACATGATAGAATATTATGCAGCTATAAAGAAGGACAAAATCATGAACTTCATGAACTTAGAGTCTGTAATACTGAGTGATGTATCACAGAAACAAAGAACTGCCGGAGGCGGGGGGAGATTGGCATTAGTGGGAATCTGCCGGGGGAGGGAGGGCACACCTCATCAACAAGGGTATCTGCATAATGAACATTTGTATACTTAACCCTGAATTGTCCTCTGCATCTTTAAAATAAAAAGATTAAGAGTTTAAAAAAAAAAAGCCCCAAATGGCAGAAGCACTAGAAGCCATCAAAATGATGAATTCAAAAACTAGTGAGGCTGTGCAGTGGAAAAAGCATCTTGACAGGTATATTGCATCAAACAGAGAGTACTTTGAAAGTGACTGAAGTTGAAGCTTCATTGTGTAAGAATAAATACACAATTCTTTTTTTTTCTTTTTTTTTGAGTTGGAGTCTCACTCTATCACCCAGGCAGGAGGCCAGTGGCACGCTCATGGCCACTGCAGCCTCAACCTGCTGGGCTCAGGTGATCCTTTTGCCTCAGCCTTCCAAGTAGCTGGAACTACAGGCACGCGCCACAATGCCCTGCTAATGTTTTGATTTATTATAGAGATGAGGTCTCGTCAAGTTGTCCAGGCTGGTCTTGAACCCATGGGCTCAAGCAATCCTCTCCGTCGGCCTCCCAAAGTGCTGGGATTATAGGCGTGAGCCCACAATTCTTTATAAATAAATTCTGGGTTTTTATAGTGAGGGGGACCTTCCCTTGTATGTTGTCCTATCTCACTTCTTGAAAGGGCCACATTGTATTATCATTTTGATCTTTACTAAAATCCCTAACTTTCCCCAGTCCTTCCGCTTTTTAAAAAGAAGTCGTGCATAAGTTTGTCTTTGGGAATGTTTCTTTTTAGCAGGAGAGTAGTGGAATAGACCTTTCCTATGGATAAGGTCAGGTAATGGAATAGACCTCTTCTATCCCTATTTGTATTTGTATGACAGTGTTTCAATATATTTCCCAATAGTAAGTGACTGCCTTTTAGTTCCAGACTATCCTTTCTTTCATAATGCAGGTAAATGCTGGAAAGTTGGGGTGGAACCTTAGCACTGTTTTGATCATTTCTTTTTATCTTTACTAAAGTATTGGAATCATAAAATGCACAATTTGAAAGTGTCTGAATTGATTGGTGCAATCCTCTCGCAGGCTCAGCAATTTCTTCCTTAAGATTTGCAGACTGTGTCTTTAAGTTGAATGCTAGTGATAAGTAATTCATTGCTTTAAAAAGTTGCAATTATTACATAGTCTGTCTTCTTATGTCGAAATGCTTCTTGTTAATTTGCATTCCTTTCCTCCAGTTCTGTGCCTTACAAGCTACATAAATTTATCTATTTTTCATATTAAAATTCTTCAAAAATTTGAAGACAACCATTCTACAGAGTGACTTCTTACATTCTTTCCTTACCAAATGCCTATAGATTTCAACTTTTTTTTCTCATGGGCTGTATCTTTTATCATAAAGAATGATTAATGAACTCTAATCATCTCATAATGAAGTGTAATTTCCTTTCTGTGTGGTCACTGTCTATTAGAAAAAAACATTGATTTTTGCCTCGGTTTATTATACTGAATATACTGTGGAATCACTTCTCTCCCCTTTTGAACAATAGTTCCAAATTGGTTTGTGTCCTCTCTCCATTTCCTCACTCCAAATTTCTCACTGGTAAGGCCCCAAATAATCTATTTTAAAGCAGCAGCTTGAAGGGACAGAGTTGCTTTGGGTGAAGGTGGGAGTGGGAATGTTAATGGGTCTTCTAGTTATGCAGAGTCTGAAAAGGAAGAGGTTGGGCAAGTAGAACATATACTTCTCTGTCCAATAAAGTAAACAGAATTCTCACATCTGCCATGTAGGCAATGTAAGAGGCGAACTGGTTTTTTTCCTCTAGGATAGTCGTTCTCCTATGTTAATGAGCATACAAATTACCTAGGGATTTTAAAAAAATGCGATTCAGAGTGAATAAGTCTGGGTGGACTCAAGATCCCATATTTCCAATAAGCTCCTGAGAGACTCCTATGCCATTACCCCTGAACCACATTTCGACCAACAGTCTCTAGAGGAAATTTAATGTGAGTTACATATGTGAATTTTGAGTTTTCTAACAACCACATTCAAAAATGCCAAAAGAAAAAGGTAGGAAATAGGTGAAATTATTTTAATATGTTTTATTTAGCCCAATGTGTCTGAAGCAATATCAAATATCATTTCAACATTCAGTCAGTATGAAATAATTAATGAGATATTGTAAGTATTTTTTATTTTGGTACTGAGTGTATAGTATTTGTACATATTTTATATTTACAGTCCCTCTCATATTGGATTAGCCACATTTCAAATACTTAGTATCTATATGTGGCTCTGTAGCTCCTGGCTACCAATTGGACAATGCAATTAGCTATGGAGATTTGGACCTCTCAGAACCTGGACATAACGCAAATAACTAATATTTACTGAGTGCTTGCTTTGTGTATGGCATTGCTATGTGATGTGAGTGCTATAGAAATGCTTCAGATGAATCATTGCATAAGATCCTTACAGCGTCACTATCAAGTCAGCAATGTTATTATCCCCATTACATACTGGAAGAGAGTGAGACTTTGAGCTGGCATAAACTGGTATGAACTTATAATGGTAGAGTCAGATTTCAGATCTGGAACTAGACACCAGAGCCGAGGGCCTTCTGAAGGAAGCAAGTTGTTATTCCCGATCTGGAGTTTTACATTTCTTGTGGCATATAGTTTTCTTGTGGCATCCTTAAGTTCAGTTGATCTCTTCTGCAGTTTAGTGACTGTAGCCTCCTGTTGACAGTGTTCTCAAGAATTACAGTTGGTGGGGAGGTGAGCGATACTCTGTGCACAAACTTATGCACAAACAGGCATGGCCTAAGTGGTAGCTAGAGCAACAGTTCTGTGGATGAGGAAAATAGGGAGTGTCTCAGGCCCCTGCCATGCTGAGGGAAATCTTCATACCTCTTCCCAGGGGCTAGCCTCCTATAGCACGTGGGTGAGCTCATGAATGACTTTGCTTCTGTCTCAGAGATAAACAGCAAACCTGTGGTCCTCCTTTCCTATCTCAACTTTTTGAGGCATTGGTTGTATGCATTCCCTCTCTATTCCAATTTTTTCTGGAGCAAGAGGCTTAATTTTATATTGAAAAGTTATACAATTGCTTGGCTTGCTTTTGATTTTGAAATCTTCTTAACTAAGTTGTTTCTACCCTTTTCAGATGTAGAGCAGGATTTCAGTAATACTAGAAACAGTGAGAGTTTGAAAGGTAAATTACTGATGGTGCCTAAGAGGGCAGGCTCTGGGTTGTGTGTACTCCTTAATAATACTGGTCTCCCAAGGCTATTGTAAGCATTGTATAAAGCAGTCAACATAAAATGCTTAGCTTAGCACCTTCCATTTAAAAAAAATCAATAAGTGTTAAGTCTTAAATTATTATTGCCATTCTTACCCATATATTTCATTTTTCTATTTGCCCTAGCTGAAGAGCCATCTGGTTCCTTTACTTATTTTTTTTACCTTAAACTTTTAAAGTACCTCTTCTTCTTTCTTGGTTTCTTTGCATTTTTGTAGGCCCAGTTTATCTCAAGCTTTAGCCATTATAACATTATTATAATGTCATTCTGTAGCACCAATATTTGCTCTTGGTTTTGTTTCTCTATTTCTAAATATGTCCATGTCCTTAGAATATGTGCTCATTGGGGAGCTCCCTGTATAGCCATATGTCCTCCTTTGGAACTTCTTTCTGGTGAATCTACTTTGAGGTTACTGGAAATTGAGGATTGTATTCCTTTTGGGGGCACTTACACCTTAAAAATCTTTCTTAACAAATTTAGTCCATGGCTTCTCTCTGACTCTTTGGAACTCACATTTCTATCATGGGATATAAATCTAGCTCAGTTCTCTGTGTCTGTCACAAACTCTACAAGTCTTGAAGAGAAACCTAGAAGGAACTGAATCCATGTATGATTGATCACTACTCTTGACCCATCTCCATCTTAAAACAATCTCCAAATACAGCTCCACTGACACAGTGATATAATGGGAGATAAATGTTTTCCTATAGACTTGAGAAAGGAAGGGTTACATCCTACATCAAACAATTCACCTGAATAACTTTCATCATTAGGCTGTAAGATACACTATTCTTCCTCAGTATCTTCCCCTAGATTCTTATTTTCTTGTGGTCTCTCTATATCTTTTTTTTTCTTTAAACTCAAAACTTTCTCCTTTTTGTTTTTTCTTTTTTAAGGCAATTCATTTCTTTTCATGTTAACAGTTCTACGTCTAGTAAATGAAAAATTTGAGGGTTAGAAGAATTGTGACAATATATTGCCGCTAAACGGGGTTGTAGGGAACAGAATCTCAGGTAATCCCACCCAAATTGCTTTCTTCCAATGCTCTCATCACATCTATGCTACTGATGAATAATTTTGTATTTGTTATAAGTTGTCCTAAGATAGAAGCTCCTTTCCCTACTTTCTGTACAAATTCAAGTATGTGCCATAAATAGAATTTTCCAGATGTTCTTCTTTTAGTTGAATGAGTTTTTCATAAAGTATTTGCACAGTTGAAATTCTCATTTCTACCATATTAACTCTGTGATTTTTTTTTTTTTTTTTTTGAGTTGGAGTCTCACTCTGTCACCCAGACTGGGGTGCAGTGGCTGCTACAGGCCACCTCAGCCTCGACCTGCTGGGCTCTGGCGATCCTTCTGCCTCAGCCTTCCAAGTAGCTGGAACTACAGGCGCGTGCTGCCATGCCCGGCTAATTTTTAAAAATTTATTGTAGAGATGAGGTCTCACCAAGTTGCCCAGGTGGGTCATGAACCCGCAGGCTCAGGCAATCCACTCACCTCAACCTCTCAAAGACACGGGATTACAGGCTGAGCTACCGAGCCCGGCTACCTCTGTGATTTTTGTATTGAGGTATAATTTGCAAACAGCAAAATATTCAGACAGTAAGTATATATATTGATGGATGCATAATTAAGACACAAATACTCCCATCTCCCCAATAAAGTTTTCTTCTGCTCCTTCCTGGTAGGCCCATTCTACTTTCACTCCCCATCTTCACCAGAAGCAACTATCCATCTGTTTTCTATCACGTTAGGTAAGCTTATCCTATTCTAGATTTAGTTTCAGTGGTATTATATAGTATATATGATCATGCACTGCATAACATTTCAGTCAGCAAAAGACTACATATATGAACTGTTTTCCCATAAAATTATAATACCATATTTTTACTGTACCTTTTCTATGTTTAGATACACAAATTCTTACCATTCTGTTACATTTGCCTATAGTATTTAGTGCAGTAACATGCTGTACAGGTTTGTAGCCTAGGAGCAGTAGGTTACATCAGATAGCCCAGGTAAGTAGTAGGCTACAAAATCTGGGTCTAAGTACACTCTGTGAGATTTGCACAAAACAAAACCCCCTAATGATGCATTTCTCGAAATGTACACCCCCTCATTAAGTGACAAATGACTGCAGTTTTTTGTGTCATCTTTCACTTAGGGTAATATTTTTGATTTTCATGTTATTCTTTCATTGCTGAGTAATATTATATTGTATGAATATAGCACAGTTTATCCATTTTCCTGTTTACGGACATCGGAGTTTTGTTGATTTTTATAAATTTACTATTATTTATAAAGCCATGATGAGGCTACTCGGAAGGCTGAGGCGGAAGGATTGCCGGAGCCCAGCAGTTCGAGGCTGCGGTGGCCGGGAGCGACCACTGCACTCCAGTCTGGGTGACACAGTGAGACTCCAACTCAAAAAAAAAGAAAAGAAAAGAAAAAGAATAAAAAGCCATGATGAACAATCTTGAACAAGTATTTTTGTGGGGGGAAAAAAAGCTTTTATTTCACTTGGGTAAGTAACAGAGTTAAATTACTGAGTTATAGGATGGATATAGTTTTATGTAAACTCTCCAAATAGATTGTACTACTTTACATACTTGCCAGCTGTGTGTAATTATGAGGTTCTGGCTGCTGTATTTCCCTAGTAACATCCGGTGCTTTCAGTCTTTTCATTTTTGGCTAGTTTGGTGGATGTGTGGTAGTATCTCTGTGGTTTTAATTTGCATTTCTCTGGTAACTAATGAGGTTAAGAGCTCTTTTATGTGCTTATTGTATATCATACTTTGTAGAGTTGATGTTTTTGACCCATTGTGAGGGTCGTGATGAATTTTTAAATCTAGAATAATAATGACCTGTCGATATCCTCCAGTAGGATGGTTGGCTTTATCATTTGCTCCAGAGATCACTTCTCTTCATCCATCTCTCTTTTTCTCTTCCTCTGAACTACCCACCACATGTTTAGATTAATTGATTCCAAAGAAGGTGAGCATAGCTATGGCGTTTAATAAGAAAAGATATGTGAAGCCACTGTATTTGAAAGTTTTACAAATATGAAGAATGCTCCTTTCTCCTTTTTAATATCAAATTGGTTTCTTTAGAAGATAATTGTGTGCCATACTCTAGTTGAACTCTTCAGCCTAACAAGTCCTGGTGTTTTTTATAATATCCTATTTGCCGCCTTCTGTTATATCTCTGGATTCAGTCTGTATGGTGGTAGGATTATGCTATTACCTATACTGTTCCCAAGTATTTACTCCTGTGCATTAGTGAGCACATCTTCCACTACTGTTTGTTTTTTCTAGTCTCATTCAAGATTCTATTTTTCATCTATTCTATTTAGAATTGATCTACATAGATTTTGGTCTTTTTTCCCTTCCCTTTCATTTTAAGCTTGTAGTAATATGCTATAATTAGCTGATGAGTATTAACTGCTCTGTTACTACGCAGTCTCTGCTATATGGACATGTTGCTGTTGATTGAGTGTCAGTAAGGCATGTGCATGGAATTATTTTGGAATTATTTCAAGTAATGGTAACTCGATTGCACTTATTCATCCCCATTCTCCTAGCAGAACATCTGAGAAATTCCCTCTGCTAATAAAATGTCATCTCTGAAAAAACTGAGTGACTAATGAGACAATTTGCTATTCTGGGTTTTACAAAACACATTTATGAAGCAATTGGGATGTGATATAGTGCCAACGTGATACAGATGTGAATCTGCTTGCTGACCAGTGCTGCTATGGTGTGGTTAAGGAAACTGCCCAATCAAAATAGGCACATTGTATTAAGAAGAGTAAGGAGAAGGAGAAAGAGGAATATTTTTTTTTCTGTCTATTTTTAATCATTTGAATTCTTGATATAGAATTCTAATCTCTCCACACCAGGTCTTTAAGTAGTTTACCAGTCATTGGACAAAAATTTTTAGATGGTAGGAGAGTTAGAAATTTTTCCAGACTGTCCTTTGATGCAGACATAGCATTTTCCTTCATGATCCATCAAGAGGTGCTCTAGGAAGCCCTCCATAGTAAAAATACTCTTGCTGAGACTCTTCTGTTGGTAATCTATTTGTTTGGCTTTAGAAAATTATCTTTAAATGCAAGCTTCCCTTGTGAAAAGATAACATATTATGTCAAATACCTTATAATGTTTGGTGCCAATGATCCTTTAATCTGAATTAGTTTAATGAGCTTATCTTCCATTTAATTTTCTAATTGGCTTTTATTCATAAAATAAATGTTTTATTATAAAAATTTATGTAGAGAGTTTGTAGTGAAAAGTGTTAAAACATATTTTTTAAAACCTGTCCCAAGAATCTTAGAGATAATTATAGTGAATGAATTGGCATAATAATTGTTATATAGTTATTATAAATGAATTGGCTAGTCTGGTCTAATTCTGTGCATATACCACCTCCCCCCCACACACACTCACACACATACTGGTACCCAAATGTGTAGACAGTATATTTTTCTGAAACTTGCCTTTGTCATTTGATTTTTTTCATAATGATATATGTATATCCCTCATTATAATAATTGCTTAATGTCCCTGGTATAGATAACTTTAGTGAGTTTAATCATTTCTCTTTAGAATTTTTTTTTTTCTTGTAACAAATAATGTTTAGAACATCCAATTATTCTCAAACAATGTAGAAGGGAACATCTTTCTTTTTTATTATAAAGATGTGGGGTACAATTCAGGGCTAGGTATACAAACATTGATTATGCAGGTACCCTTGTTGATGAGGTGTGCCCCTCCCTCCCGTAGCAGTTTCCCTCAACTGCCAATCCTACCCCCCCCTCCTATGACAGTTTCCCACTACTGCCAATGAAAGGGAACTTTCTATACCTGGTTCTAAAGTCGGTATTTTAATATGATTCTTTGAAGTGGAACTGTTGGATATGTGCACTTATAATTTTTATAGATACTACCAAAATTTCTTCCAAAAATGCCATGCCATTTAAATTTCATGAACAGTCTCTAATCGTGCCAGTTACTTTATTTTCCTGTCAGTACTAAATATTTTTGTTATTTTTAATTTTTGCCAACTAGATAAGAGAAAATTAGAGTCTTGCTGTTTAAGGTTTATTTCCAAGATCATTAAGAATTTATTCATCCAATAGATACTTATTGAACATTCACTATATGCTAGGAACTGTTCTCTATACTTGGAACATAGCAATAAACAAACAAAGTATTTTTTTGGTGGGTATTTATATTCTGATGGGAAGAGAGAAAAGATAGATAATTTAACAAAAAATTAATGCCTATATAAGGCAGTAAGTGCCACGAAGGAAAATAAACAGACCAAGATAAGAGAGAATAATGAATGAGTGAGAGCATTTACTGCTGAAGATAGGAAAGTTGGTAAGTTCTTTCTCAAGAGGTGGTATTTGAGCAGAGACTTAAGTAAGGGAGTGAAACCTTATTTCTCTGGGAAGGGAGTGTTCCAAGCAGAGGGGAAAAAAATGCACAAAGCCCTAGGGCAACAGTGTGTCTGGAATGTTCCTTGAAGCGGCCAAGAGTTTCTCTCCTGGAGGAATGTGAGACAGGGAGAGAAACAGGAGGGGAGTCTGAGAGTTGAGCCCTGACCAGAGCCAGATGATTCAGAGATATGTTGTCTGAGGCAAGAGTTTGGGATTTAGTTGAGTAATATTGAGATGCCAGATTTCTCTAAGCATTACCACAGCCCAATGGTGAACAAGGATATGGGAATGTGGGCATTAAGCCTAGGGACAGGTGTAAGGGTGTAATGTAGAGAAATTCTGTAGAGAATTTATAAACAATAATAAAACCAATCAAAAAGTAGAGAATAGATTAGTAGTTGCCACAGGTTAGTGACAGAAGGGGATGGATATGGCTACAAAAAGGTAGCCAAAGAGCGTCTTGTTTTAGAGTAACTTGGTATCTGGTATCTTGAATGTGGTGCTGGCTACATGATTCTGCAGATGATAAAATTGCATAAACACATACACACAAATGAATGCTTATAAAACGGGTGAAATCTGAATAAACTTTCTGTATTCTACGAATTTCAGTTTCCTGGTTCTGATTTTGTACTCTGGTTACGCAAGAGGTTACCATGGGGGAAACTTGGTGAAAGGAAAACAGGACCTCCCCTGCCCCACTCCTGCTCTTTTTTTTTTTTTTTTTTTTTTTTGAGTTGGAGTCTCACTCTGTCACCCAGACTGAAATGCGGTGGCTGCTCCTGGCCACCGCAGCCTCGACCTGCTGGACTCCGGCGATCCTTCCGCCTCAGCCTTCCATGTAGCTGGAACTACAGGCACGTACTACCATGCCCGGCTAATTTTTGATTTATTGTAGAGATGAGGTCTCGCCAAGTTCCCCAGTAGGGGGGGGTCTCAAACCCGTGGTTTCAGGCAATCCACTTACCTCGGCCTCCCAAAGTGCTGGGATTACAGGCTGAGCCACTGAGCCTGGGCTGTGCCTGCCCTTTTTATGTAATTCCTGTGAAACTATAATCACTTCAAAATAAAAAGTGAAATTTTAAAAAATTATCTAGTACCATGTGCCTGCAATTCTTAGTAAATCAGTGATAAGATACTCCTCCTTTAGGGCAGCCCATTCCCACTGCCTATCCTTGGTACTCACTGTTACACACTAGAACTTACGTTTAATGTTTTTGTTATCACCTTATCTTCTGAGCATATAGGCAGAAGACACAATGATTTCAAGTTTTAATACTGATCAAGACATAGGTTTGTTTGAGTTATTACCGAAAACTTCTTACATATAGTTGTTTTTACATATGACACTCTATACTTTAATAAGCAATATTTCCACAATATTCTTTAACCAGAGAAGGAATTATTACAAAATATAATTTTTATTTCAATTATAGCTCAACTGGCATGTCTTCTTTGACAGTGATCTGTCAAAGGAGGTACTCTCTGCTTCTAGAATTTTTTTTTTTTTTGTGAAGAATGTATATTTATAAAAAATTACATTGCTTATTGCTAAGAGGTTATAAAGGGTAAGTGGGCTAATGTGGGCACTCTTGCTCTGCTTCTTTTTAAATTTTTGGACTTTGGTACCATTAATAAATAAACTTGTTATTTGCTGTAACAGAATACTCTAAACTGTGTAATTTATTGGCTTACGGTTCTGGGGCCTGGTAAGCCCAATATTAAGGTACTAGAATCTTGTGAGAATCTTCCTACTGTGTCATAATAGGGTAGACAGTATCATTTGGCCAAAGGGTGGGTGGGATGAACCCACTCCCTAGATAACAATCCCACTCCTATGATAATGGCCAAACACCCATTTCCCAAAACCATCACAATGGCAATTACATTTCAGCATGAATTTTGGAGAAGACAAGCATCCAAACCATAGCAGAAAGACTGAGAAATTAAAGACGATACCTAAAACTTTGTCTATGATGCTGTCTTGTACATTCTTACTGTTCGTATTTGATATTGTCAAATTTTCTATGCAGTAATAATATATAAACAATAGTATTTACCTTTTCTCATTTAATATTAACAACTTTTATGTATTTTTTCATGTTATTGCACTTGTGAGAAATCTACTCCAATAGTAGCTCATACGTGTTAGCTGGTGTCTCTGCTTTGTTTCTGACTTAAATATTTAGAATTTTTCAATATCAAATTCTAATATAATTTCAATTCTAATTTCTAAATATCATTTGGTTGTGTTTTATGTTAGAAGGCATCTGTTAAGTAAGAGTGGTTGATTCCTTGTTTTGAAGATGTGAGTGTCAGATTATTAATGACTGTGTGATACACACACACACACACACACACACACACACACACACAAAACTTACTGAGATGAGTTTTTTAATTTCCTCTCTCCATCTATTCGTGAAGTAAGTTACATTAATAGATATCGCAATATTGAACTATCCTTGCATTTGTTGTTGAAAAAAAAATCTAGCATCCTACCAAGGTATGTGTAATTAGCCAAAAGGCTACAAGAGGATCCTGTATACTTTGGAATTTACAAAAAAAAAAAAAAAAAAAAAGAGAAGGCATTGCATAATTCATGATTATGCTCAGGTTTTTCTAGGTTTTTTCAGAATTTCTCAT
Source organism: Carlito syrichta (assembly GCF_000164805.1). NCBI lineage: Eukaryota > Metazoa > Chordata > Mammalia > Primates > Tarsiidae > Carlito > Carlito syrichta. The sequence goes on from NW_007226580.1 coordinate 19,746, forward strand.
CATGTTCCCAGTCTTTTTCTTCTATAAATACCAACCTCATGTAGAATTGGTACTGTGCACATGAATGCCTAATTATATACCTATTTTGTTATAATCCCTAGTTTTTATGTGTAATTCTAATTCTTTCAGTTAAATTATAATAAACCCACCAAGACGTGGGATCATGTGATCTCTTCTCTGGAACTTTGTAACAGGGCCTAGGAAGTCTGCTTAGTAATAAATGATTTGCCTTGAGAAAGTAAGCAGTGCGGTGGAAAGGAGAGATTTAGCAGTTCACCACTTTTATTCCAATTATGACTCAGCTGGGATGTCTTATTTGACAGTGATCTGTGTTAAGGAGGTATTTTTTGCTTCCCGAATAGTTTCTTTTTTGAAGAATATATTCTTTCTTTTTAAAATTGCACTGCTTATTGCTAAGAGGTTACAAAAGGTCTGATGTGTTTCTATTTAAATTTTTTGGACTTGGGTATCATTAACAAATACATTTAACTCTGACCTTTAAAGCATGCCTCTATTAACATTGCTTAGTTCTACTAGTCATTTTTTATCCTGTGTCTTAGTATTTTAAAAAATTTTTGACTGGGCTCGGTAGCTCAGCCCATAATCCCAGCGCTTTGGGAGGCTGAGGTGAGTGGATTGCCTGAGCCCGCGGTTCGAGACCCACCTGGGCAACTTGGCAAGACCTTGTCTCTACAATAAATCAAAAATTAGCTGCGCGTGGTAGCGCGTGCCTGTAGTTCCAGCTACTTGGAAGGCTGAGGCGGAAAGATTGCCAGAGCCCAGCAGGTCGAAGCTGCGGTGGCCGGGAGCGGCCACTACACTCCAGTCTGGGTGACAGAGTGAGAATCCAACTCAAAAAAAAAAAAAAAAAAAAAAAAAAAAAAAAAAAAAAAATTTAAAGATGTGTGCAGTTCGGGGTTAGGTACATAAGTGATCATCATATAGGTGAAGTTTCTAGTAAACTGCATTGGTTAATCTCAGACCCTAAGAATCTATGACTAATTATTTCTTCAATATACTATATTTTAATTATTGTGGGATCATTTTTGTTTTTGTTGCTAATTACCTGAAGTTTTTTGTTTTCACATATCTCTCATGGATCTTCTGGTGCTTTTCTCACCTCAATATTTTAAATTAACTTTAAAAAAATTTCACAGGAATTTATGACTGTATGGCATGCTTTCTAATTTCCAGATGGAATTTTTAACCAGCTTGACTCTACAGGTACTTATTCTTTAGGATCACACATGGGTGGGACCCTAACCTAAGTCCAGTATAACCTGAGTCATCATGTGAATTAGAAAACTTCTCCCTCTGGGTGGAAGTACTAGAAAGAGATGTCTTTCTGGGCATAAGTGAGAGGGAACAGCTTGACAAGAAGAAACTGGGCGGATATTAGTTCCTACCTGTCCCCTTGATAATGTAAACTTTTGCAGACTTGACCTGTATAACCCTATATGGAGTCCTGTATCTCTGGATTATCAGGCGACTTCATACACTTTCAAATATATATCAAGTCTTTGTTACCAATGTCTTCCCTCTTGTATTTAGATCGGAGTAAGAATTAAATTCTTATGACCACATTAGTTCATTTATGTGTCTATTCAGTTTGTGTTGAGGGCTGACTATTTGCTTGTCAGTATCAGGCTAGAGTTAAAACAGTGAGTGGGTCAGATAGACTGCCTACTCTCGTGGACTCAGTATTATTATGGGGTTAATTTAACTTCATGTATGTGTTCTCATTTAAATAGCTACATAGTTTACACAGCCTTTTATTATAGCTAGAGTGTTTGTTTCAAACTGTATATTGACAAAAAGTACTGTATTTTTTTTCCCTTGTTGGCAGAAAATATGCTAATAGTGATTCTCTGGTGGAAGTAAATGATCCAATCCCAACAATGGGGTTTTTGCAATGTAGTTGGGAAGGAGAAGAAACTCACATTTCAGGGGAAGAATATCATCACTTAAGAATAAAATAAATGGTTGTGAAGTATTGGAGGAATTAGGATATAAGATTAGTCAACAGCTTTATTTTTATTTTTATTTTTTTGAGTTGGAGTTTCACTCTGTCTGTAAGGTTGGACTGCAGTGGCACAGTCACAGCTCACTGCAGACCCGAACTTCTGGACTCAGGCAATCCTTCTGGCTCAGCCTCCTGAGTAGCTGGGACTGCAAGCACATACCACCACATTCAGCTAATTTTTTGACTTTTTTTGTAAAGACAAGGTCTTGCTATGTTGCCAAAACTGGTCTCAAACTCCTGGATTCAAGCAATCCACCCGCTTTGGCCTCCCAAAGTGTTGAGGTTATGAGCATGAGCTACTGTGCCCGGCCTTTTTTTTTTTTTTTAACTAGAGGCAGTATAATGAGTGAACTAAGCATCAGGGCTGAGAGTTCTATGTTGATTTAAACTACCTGGAAAAGTCATATTACCACTCTAGGCCTTAATTTTCTCTTTTGTGAAGATAAGATATTGTATAAGATATTATTAAGACTTCCTCCATTCTAAAAGTTCAGGACAGCACATTTCTGAGGGGGAAAGTTATTTCAAGTAGGCTGCCATTCTTTTTCTTTCTTTTTTTTTTTATTGATTTGCATAAGTACAAGGGGTGCAAGTACAGCTTTGTTGCATGGAATATATTGGATAGTAGTAGTGGTAACCATCACTCAAGAATATACATTGTACCCATTAGGTAATATCTCATCCCTCACCCACCTCCATCCCCCTCCTTCTGAGTCTCCAATGTCTATTATTCCACACTCTAGATACTGTATAATGTGTACATATTTCCTGACTCCCAGTCATGAGTGAGAATATGAGGTATTTGACATTGTGATTCTGAATTGGTTCAGTTAAGATAATGACCTCCAGTTTTGACTGGTTGCTCTTTGAGACAAAAAGCTTCCTTAGACCATGCAATTGTCAACTCAGAAATGAGAAGTTTCTTTTCTCTAAAAAGACAGCGGTATGTGCTAGTTTCTTTTATTTTTGCAGATATAAAATAAAATAATTCTAGATGAAATGTCTGATGTAATTAGTTGGAAGTGAATGTTAAATAGAGAGGCTAAATTTGGTGATTGTCTGGTGGCTTATAAGGTGGGATCCTATCTTTGTTCCCAGGATAAGAAATATGTCAGAAAGCAGGACTGTTTATAATGGGAGTTTTGTCCCTTTAGATTCTTTTGGGCCAGATTGGAGGCAGAATGGTTCTGGATAGGTAATCCTGATGGTTCTCAGATGAGGTGCTTTATAATCATCTGTAACCCTTCACAGGGAAACCCCAAAGGCTCTGTGATGTTTGTGCCAAGTTGAGTTCTTTATTGTAAAGGTCCTGAGATGCCAAAGGTCTGAATATTATCTGAAAAGCCATGACTACTGTTCATTTAGATTTCTCCCACCCCCCAAATATTAACCATGATAAGTATCTTATCTGTGCATGTCATTGATTTGAACAAAACAATATTTGTTAGAAGACTTTAATTAATAAAGTTAAAATATTAAAAAAGAAAATGAATGAGTCTTACGTTATAAAAAAGCTATATGATTTTGAAAAATTTAATTCACCTATATTTCTAAAAACAAGTAAAAATACATTCAGAGTTAATGCTGTTTGCAATTAAGAACCCATAAATATTGTGAATTGCACTGCAATGAACATGTGGGTACAAGTGTATTTGTTATAGAACAACCTCTGTTCCTTGGGATAGACACCATCGAATACTATACAGTCATAAAAAGGAATGAAATCATGTCCTTGGCAGCAACATAGATGGAGCTGAAGGTCATCATCCTAAGTAAACTGACTCAGAAACAGAAAACCAAATACCGCATATGTGGAAGCTAAATGGTCACAGGATGAAAATAATAGACACTGGGCACACTAATGAGGAGAGAGGGGGGCTAGGGTTCAGAAGCTACCTACAGGCATAATGTTCACTATCTGGGAAATGGGCCACCTGAAACCAAATCCCCACCACTATACAATATGTCCGTGTAACGGATACGCATGTGTACCCCCTGAATCTAAAATAAGAAATTAATTTTTTTGAAAAGTATGTCTGTATTGCCTTTTTTTTTTTGAGTCGGAGTCACACTCCGTCGCCCAAGCTGGAGCGTGGTGGCATGCTCATGGCTACCCCAGGGTCGACCTGCTGGGCCAGGCAAGCCTTCCGCCTCAGCCTTCAAAGTAGCCGGAACTACAGGCACACGCTACCATGCCCAGCTAATATTTTTATTTATTGTAGAGATGTCTCACCAAGTTGCCCAGGATGGTCTCAAACTCCTGGGCTCAGGCAGTCCTCTCGCCTCGGCTTCCCAAAGTGATGAGATTACAGGCTTGAGACACCATGCTCCGACCTATATTGCTTTTAATATAAAAACATCTAATTGTACTTTTAAAGGAAATAATTAGTATTGCCTCATTACTTCGATGCTTTCGATTTCTAATTTAAAACATCATAGAAGATCACTGTAATATTTTAAAATATAAATAATTGTCCTCATTTTATAACCCATTTTCTTCTGATGATGTATGTATATGTGAAAAATTAAAGTAGTTTCAATTTCTCAAGACAGTTTTTTTTTTAAATAGCTGCTATGTAAGCAAAATAAAAAGTTCATAAAACTTTAAGGCATATCAGTTTCACGTTCTTAACCTAGAGGGATCTAACATGGTGATAAAGAGGAAAACTGGCATCACACTATCTGGGTTCAAGCATTGCCTCAGCTACTTATATATAAAGCAGAAATATACATACAGTACATATGCAGACATACAGTATTTCGGGAATGTAAAAAAAATAGCACGAGGGAGCATGGGACAATTAGAAAAAAATGTTTACAAAGACTACTGAGGGAGGAGTTAATGAAACAAAGGTGAGAAACACTATGTAGTCTGTTATTCAAGCTCAGTTGCTAAGAGATTTACCCAGTTCACATAGGTAGTGGTAGACTCTCAATTTGATAGCTTTCTAATGAGAGTATTTTGCCAATTAGCTTTTCAAAACCATGCTTCATAAATAATTCAGAAGGATGACTCCTCAACCTAGTGATCATAAAGATTTTCCAAAGTATAAATCTTGGTTGCAGTCTTTGCTGCTCCGTTTGCAATTATGACCTAATACCTCTGACGCGGGTATGTTAGATTCCACTGGGTTAGGTAGGTTGGAAGCTCCTGAAGTTGAATATTGGCCTTTATATAGTGAAGAGCTATACAAGTGGGACTTATATAAATGGGCCTGGAAGGAGCTTTTGTCCAGTTTTGCGATGAAGAGATTATACATTTTTTCATACAAAAGGATGAACTACACTGAATTTTAAAAATTATTATGCAGGGTCTCATTCCTGCCACTACTTAGGGACCTGATGAATCCCATGAGCCTTCCTTTGAAGTTGAATTAACTTGTTCAGTCTAAAATGATTTGCAAATTTAAAGCAGCATATGCTAACAAGGACATGAGGTACAGTGAGGCCTTCATTTTCTCTTCTTTAAAAACAGGCTGCTGTGCGTATTTATTTTAGAGACACAACATTCTTTCTTGGACCTCTAAAATAATCGCCACGTATTCTCTGCCCCTCCCCCATCTTTGTTCCTTAGAAAGAGCTTTCAGGCTTTGGAGTTTGTGGTGGTATTCTTGAAAACTGTATATCTTAGAGACCGTGGATTTCCTCTTCTTGTTATCATCATTAAATGTTTCCATTTGGATAATCCCAGGGTGAGATACCCACCTTCTAAAGGAACATGGGCATGTATCTGTCTCGCTTGGTTTGGTTCTCCACTGACAGATGAACAGAGCATCTCATGGCCAATGCTGAAATCTGGGATACCCAGCTCTCTTTCCCTCACATCTTTCTTACCTGATCTTCCTGTTCTCTTTTTCTTCTCTCAAAATCCTTATTTCCACCATACTTTTGATTTTTTAAAAAACATTCTTCTTCCTTTCAATTCTTGCCCATTAGCCATAGGGACATTTTCTTGTCACCTCTGGCTTTTCTCAGTTGATAAGAAGAAAAAAAAAACTTGTGCTGGTGAGAATACAGTTATGAGGTGCTTAACTTAACCAGGTGGTACTTTCTGGGAAATGTGTTGCTAAGTGATCTTCTTGTTATGCAAACATCACAGAGTGTACTTACACAAACCTAGATGGTGTAGCCTATTGCATGCTTAGGCTATATGGTATAGCCTATGGCTCTTGGGCTACAAACCTGTACAGCATATTACTGTACTGAATTCTGCAGGCAATTGTAGTGCAACGGTAAGTATTTGTGCAGCTAAACATATTTACACATAGAAAAGGTACAGTAAAAATACCATATGAAAGATAAAAGATGGTGTGTCTATATAGGGCTCTTACCATGACTGGAGCTTGCAGTTCTGGAAGTTGCGCTTGGTGAATCAGTAAGTAGAGAGTGAATGTGCAGGTCTAGGATATTACTGTACACTATTGTAGACTTCATATACACTGTACACTTAGACTACACTAAATTTATTAAAATTTTTTTTCCATTTTTTGTTTTTGTTTTGGAGACAAGGTCTCTCACTCTGTTACCCTGGCTGGCGTGCAGTGACACAATTATTGCTCACTGCTACTTTGACCTCCTGGGCTCAAGTGACCCTCCCTTCTCAGCCTCCCTAGTATCTGGGACTACAGGTGCAAACCACTACACCTCGCCAATTTTTGAGCTTTTTGTAGAAATGGGGTCTTGCTATGTTGTCCAGGCTGACCTCAAACTCCTGGCCTAAGCAGTCTTTCCTCCTCAACCTCCCAAAGTGCTGGGATTATAGGCATGAGCCATCACGCCCAGTCCTCTCTTTTTAATAATACACGGGCCTTAGTTTACTGTAACTTTTTTATTTTATAAATTAATATTTTAAAACTCGACTATTTTATGATAACACTTTGTTTAAAGCACAAGCACGTTCAAATGTACAAAATTATTTTTTTCTTTTTATAGCATTACTCTATAAGCTTTATTCTGTTTAACTTTTTTTGCTTTTTAAACTTTTTTTGTTAAAAACCAAGACACAAGCAAACATATTAGCCTAGGCCTACACAGGGTCAGGATTGTCATCACTATTTTCTACCTCCACATTCTGTCCCATTGGAAGGTCTTCAGGGCCAATAACACTCATGGAGCTGTCATCTCCTACAGTAACAATGACTTCTGCAATACTTCTTTAAAGGCCTTCCTGAGGCTGTTTTACAGTTGGTTATTTTTTATAAGTAGAAGGAGTACAGTCTAACGATGAAGAGTATAGTAAAGTACATGTATAAACCAGTAGCATAGTCATTTGTCATCGTTATTAAGTATTATGTGTGGTTTTTTGGAATGGCCCTAAAACTAAATGTTAAAATGAAAAGAGTCATTACAAATGCATCTCATCTACTCTCACAAACCTTTAGAAATAATCATGGGTACCTTCCAGAGTGACCACAAAAATACCCAGCTAGCTCCTTCTCTTTTTCTTTTAACAATACTTACCTTTCCTGAGGTTTAGCCTTTACAGGTGATATTTTTAAACCTATTTTTCTATTTTATTTCACTTCAAATATTTTTTGGAAGTAGATACAATATTCACTTTTTTTTTTGAGTTGGAGTCTCCCTCTGTCGCCCAGACTGGAGGCTCCCGGCCACCGCAGCCTCGACCTGCTGGGCTCCGGAGATCCTTCTGCCTCAGCCTTCCAAGTAGCTGGAACTACAGGTGTGCGCTACCACACCCAGCAAACTTTTTGATTTATTGTAGAGATGAGGTCTTACCAAGTTGCCCAGGTGGGTCTCGAACCCACAGGCTCAGGCAATCCACTCACCTCAGTCTCCCAAAGGCATGGGATTACAGGCTGAGCCACCAAGCCCGGCTAATATTAACTTTAAAAAAAAAAAAAATTGAGTTTGAGTCTCACGTGAGGCATACTCACAGCCTTCCCAGCGTCGACCTGCTGGGCTCCGGCAATCCTTCCAAGTAACTGGAACAGCAGGTTCATGCCACCATACCTGGCTAATTTTTGATTTACTGCAGAGACAAGGTCTTGCCAAGTTGCTTAGGCTGGTCTCAAACCCATGGGCTCAGGCAGTCCACTTGCCTCAGCCTCCCAAAGTGCTGGAATTACAGGCTGAGCCACTGAGCTCGCCCACACTTATTTTTTCCTATTACTGTTATTACTGTAACAGTAATCATTTTCTATCATAGTTTTTCTTGAAATACAAAATCATTATGCAGTGTAGTGTTAAAGGATGTGGGTTTTTAAGAAGCCCTGCATTTGTTACTTATAGCCTTGTTGTTTGAAACAAATAATTTACTCTCAGTCATCTTGTCTGTGAAATGGGAATGATATCATACCTATTTCAGAGTGGTTGTGATGATGAAATGAGAAATTATATACAAGCGATTAGTACAGTACCTAAAACCAAGTGGGCTGTCAGTGCATCTTAGCTATTATTACTAACACTGGTCAGTTAAGTAGGCATTTGTAGGCATTCCAGGGAGGACTTGCTTTTAGTTAACCATTGTCATAGTTTCCATGGAAAAAAATGAATTCTCGGTTGCAGAATACTGAGTGTGAAGAGGACTCTTGGACTGAAACCCTTTTGGAAGCTTCACTTATCTGACACCACATATTTCTGCCCTTGACATCTCTGAAGACAACTTTTCTTTGACCTTCTTCTCTACCTTTACGCTTTTTCTTTTTACCTGACCAATTCCCCATCTCCCACTTACCTCTTTTTTCTTGTGTCTCATCAGTAATGGTACTTTTAGCTTTGTGAAGTGTAAAAAGATACCATTTAGATCAGCTCTTGCTCTTTCCATCATCTCTATGTAGCCCTTTTATTTCTGAGATGAAAGTCTGAAAAACAATCAGAAAAATGAATTCAAAAGATCAGGGGAGGAAGCATATCATGATATACATAGACGAATATGGGGCTGAACGCAAATATGTTTTTCCTTAATTATGTAATTGTCGGTTATTGATTCTGCTTGCTCTCTACAATAATATGCATATTCCATTTATTTTGCCTTTGTTTTTCTTCTGAAGATTGTTTCTCCATCTCTGCCTATAGTATTATTACTCTGTATCATTAGGAGAATCACTATTCGGTATTCATTTTCTAATTGACTATATGAAATGAATGAAATTTGGAAAACTTTTTGACACGTGGCCAAATTTCACCTAATTATTTCTAATTGGAGGAATTATTTTTAGATATTAAATCTGTTGTACATACACATGCATCCTCCTGCCAAATTTTACTGCGTGGTCCTTTGCCAAGAGAGTCACAATATGGCTAAAATTAAGCTTTATTAGGTATAATAGGATGAGATGTGATTTAATTCTTTAAGCTGCCTATAAATGCTAGAAGACAGATTTTAGTCTATCCACTAAGTTAAAAGAATGATGCATTATTTTGCAAGTCCCTGTGGCAAAAGGCAACTGAAGCAATGCATGCAGCTTCATGGAGGAAAATACCTTTATAGTCAAAATTGTAATATTATTTATCTTTCCCCTTCAACCATTTGACTCTTTCAGTCTGTAGAAGAGACCTATTTATTTTAACAGTAGGTGGATTGAGTTTCTGCCAAGTCAGTGTACTCCCTAAATGAATATGTCAGAGGCAATATTGTTTCTCAAAAATCATTTGGAAAGCGGCATTTTTACATAAGTAGCCTCTTTCATTAGTTTTGAATTAAATTTGAGCAATTGTTCTTTCTTGGAGAGCCCATGGAATGAGTCCTGAGTTCTTGAGTGAGAATTTCCTTTGAGGCTTATAATGCCTGCATTTGATTTTGGAAAATTGAAACGAATATAAGTTTTTTGGCTAACTTATTTGTGGAAGTTGATGTTATTCTGAAAATCAGATCTCTTATTTAAAATAAACTGAAGGTAGAATGTTTTATTTGTAGGATTACCTGGGTACTCTTATGATAGAAAACGGGCAAAATAATCCAGGTTTCAGGGGTTCCCAGGAAGTTTCATTACCTTTATTTTCTTTTCATCTCTACCTCCTTGAAAACACTAGGGGAAAATTCAATATCTTGTGACTAATTCTTCTACCATCTTCAAGACACTTCTTCCTGTCTAAAGGAAAGTTGAGCTCCATTAAGCTATGGTAGAATTGCCTCAAATACTTTGAGTATTTTGAAAGACTGACTTGATTTTTTATCCAATAATTGACACATATATATATATATAAACCAATGACTCTATAGTAACTGTTTTACTTTAAGAAAATTTACTCATTGTTTGTTAACTGGAGAGAAATATGTGGTTATTATTTGTAATTAATTCAATATCATGGAATTTTATTTTAATTTCTTTTTGCGGAGTTAAAAGGCATTGAAATTTAGATCTTACAAAATGGCCATCAGAAGGGGCTGGGAATGATACATTGAAAGAAGGTCCCTATAGAAACCTAGAATAAACTTAGTTTAGTGTAGTCTTTTTTGCCTCAGCATAACCATTTTTACTTAGATTTTGCCCTTGCCACGCTTTGAATCTAGCACAGATTGGACAGAGATAGATAAATTCCCAATAGGCAGTTTTAGGAAGCATTCAGACAGTTCACTGCAGGCCAAGTGGCAGCCCACCCCTTGGCAAATCTCCATCAAATGCAAGACAAGGACAGAGCCATTGAAAGGATAATAGACCACCTTTTGGTCAAGCATTTGAGGACTGCAAATGTCTGACAAAGTCTCTTGCAGGAAAACCCGCTTCCTCTGTCTCCTCCCATCCAGCCCACCACCTGAGGGCATGAGATGCTAATGCATGGCAATCTAGAGATCTAAGACGTATGTGACTAACCCTCCTATCTGCTTATTGTCCATCACCTGAAGTCAGTACCTGTGCTGATCTGCCCATTGGTGATGATGTGGAGCAGAGCACCACCCAATCACCTGAATGACCTTCCTCCATCCAAGGGAAAGGTTAAAAGCATTCAATCCCAGCCAGCTGCCATTGCCAGGCCATTGTCAGGTCATTGCGAGGTCACTGTGGCCCTTGACTTACTAAACTCTGGTGTGGCCATGTGCTCTTTGAGCTATGGCTGTCACCATGTTTCCTAGCTTTGGCGCCTTCCCCTGCTTTGGGGAGGTGAATCTCCTCTTTCTCTTTATCTCTTTCTAATTTACCTTTTAAGTAAAATATATTTTCTTTCTTTTTTTTTTTGAGTTGGAGTCTCTGTCACCCAGACTGGAGTGCAGTGGCATGCTTCCAGCCACCACAACCTCGACCTGCCGGGCTCTGGCAATCCTTCCACCTCAACCTTCCAAGTAGCTGGAACTACAGGCGCATACTACCATGCCCGGCTAATTTTTTTTGATTTATTGTAGAAATGGGGTCTTGCCAAGTTGCCCAGGCAGGTCTCGAACCTGTGGGCTCAGGCAATTCACTCACCTCAGCCTCCCAAAGTACAGGATTACAGGCTGAGCCACGGAGCCTGGCTAAAATATATTTTCTAATCTAACTTCTGTGCAATTCTTTGCATCTTTCATACAGCATCAGATCGCACACCAGGCACTCACACCTCCAGCGGGCCTTACCTAATGTTCTGGAGGTCCCGCTGGGAGTGTGACCCTAACATATACTCTTATTGACTCTTTGGCAACTTAACGTATTTCTGGATTAATTCAAATTTGTTTGAATTAGAGCTTGACTTGATTTTAAAAAATAAAATTTGAAGGTACTCATTTTTCTTTACAATGACAGTCACACACTAATGATCACAACAGGCATTTTTCCTCTTAATTACAATTCATTTTGATTGGATTTGTATGCTCATCTGATATCATCTTGTCATTAAAGAAAATCATGAACTCTGTTCATCTCTAGAATTAAAAACAGTTTTTTCCTTAACATTAAACCTAGCACCTGCCTAGTGTATTTTTCCTCTTATTAATTAATATTCTGTTCATGTAATGATTCATTATTTAAGGTGACTTTGCAATCATTAATAGTGGACTTTAACATTTCATGTAAGGCAGGTCAATTTAGTAATTTCGTATTACAAATGAAAAATTCCAAGTTAGACACCAAAATATTCAAAATATTAATGGCTATTGCATATGTGCAATCACTTATAATACCATAATATTTTCCTTAGCTCTTAGAAAGGTGCTGCTGTGTTGTGGTCAAATTTGTTCAAGTTATATGTTACTTTGACTCTTTAACAATTTGTGGCCATGTCTCTATGGGGACTGACACTGTTGCCTAGAAAACCTAAATAGCCTAGAAGACCTTGAATAATAACCTATCTAGTCAGGCAGTTGGTCAAAGCAGGAATGGCAGAAGGCTCCAAGGTGACATGGTCTAAGAGGCAGCTGGAGAAAAGAGGACAATCCCAGATCTGTACTGACCAATTATGCTGATTAGAACAGGGGATCATAGAGAAGACAGAGTTAATTAATAGAAATAAATTTGTTTCGAGCAGTAGTTTCAGAGAGGGGTGCAGGTGAATAGAAAAGCAGCAATTCTTACTGCAGACATCAAGACTGGAGTTTGGCCAAGGAGAAATGAGGACTCAACAAAGAGTAAACTGCATAGACCATCCAACTCCAGGTGACCCAGAGACTGTCTTTCCCTCATCTACCTACTAAGACAATTTTCAAAAATGAGTAGCCACGCATTTTTAAAAAGGAAATATTAATTTGAAGTGGAACAGATTTGGTTCTCACTACTTCCTTTTTCATGAGGAAGGTCTGAAGAAAGGATTGGAATTCTGCAGTAGCCATGAGGGGAGGAGGGGAAGAAGTCGGCTTTAGTTTGAAGGTCTAAAGGGTTTAAATGGTTAAATTTGTTTAGAGAACCTATAGGATTCACGAGTACCTTGTGTCTATCATGTCACTGGCTGCTTCTAGTTCTGGTCACTTGGTTCATAAGCAAAATATCCTTGTTACAAATGACCTCATCTGTCTGTCTGATGCTTTCATTTCATGGCAGCAAAATGAAGGACAGGTGGAGGTGAGTTGGTCACTGGGGACAAGGCTCAGCTCTTGCTCTGCTCTACACTTGCTGAATGAACTTGGAGGAATTACCTGAAGTCTTTGGAGCTCAGTTTTTCAGTAAAATGTATGAGTTAAACTAAATTAGCTCTAAAGCTCCCTCTAGCTCTAACAGTCAATAGATATAGAAATATCCTGTGTTCCTCTTCTCGACAAGATGATTCCTTAAGTGGTCTGAAGCTGGTAAGTGTTTTGTAACATACTCATGATTTATTTCTAGAGAAAATTTAGACTAGGGTGGAGGTAGAGGGTCTCTGATGGACGCAAGTTGACCCAAGCCCATTGATTTAGTGCCTAAATGAAGCATCTTAGACTTGTCACCAGAGACTAGAAGAATTTATTGATATGGATTAAGATTCATTGTCCATCAAAGCAGCAGGTGCTGGAAAGATGAGACTACTCTGACAACTAATCTCTTTCCTACCCCTGTACCTCCAGTATGTCACTTAGTAGTCCCCAGAGAAGTCCCTCCCTGTTCTTTTCCAGAAAACTATGTTCCTTCCTACTTTCAAATATGAGAAATCCCATTAGTTCTAATGTCCAACAGCCAACTAATTGACAGTTAAATATTTATCAAAGAAGACCTCAGGAGACTTAACTCTACAACCCTAATAATCCTTAACAACCAGCCAAAAAATAAGCCAAATAAGCCTAGTACCTGTGTAGACAGTATCCTTGACAAATAGTTTCAGGACATATTTCCCATGTCTTTTCAACTGCACACACATTCCAGGAGTTTAATGAGCTTTAGTGTGAGCCTACTGTGTGCCTGCGAGTTGCTTTGGTGAGTTGAATAGTTTCAACTGCAGGGCCCTGTGTCAAGTACAGAGGTTGTGGGAGCAACTGTAGGCTGGACCTTGAGACTGAGAGGCTTGGGTTATCTTCTTAGCATTGATGATCAGACACTTTATGTCTGTTTACTGTTGAAGAGAGACACCCATGGCAAGGGAAAGGGAAAGCAGTAGAGCTTTCCAGTCTTTTCAGACTCAATGGATTCGTGTACAATTAGTATCAATGCACACTGGAATATGGGCTTCATGAGGACCAAGACCTTGTGTGCTTTTACTCGCAATTGTGACTTCAGCACCTAGGACAGTGCCAACACATGTTGTGAGGCAGGTTCACTGTGCACTGGGTACCAACATATCTGAGTCCAGTGGACAGAACACATTTAAATGCAACAAGTTACACGAAGTAGATTTATTGCTCATATTGGCAGCAAGAAGCAACAGAAGCCTAGGTTTCATTGTGAGTTGGTCCCCCAAGGCACAGAACGCTTCCCAGAGCAGATGGGGCTTTAATGTGTGTGTTCTACTTGCACCACAGATGAGAGACCCTGGATTGTGGCCTGTCTTGGGTTTTATACCTTGTGGGAAACCTGATATGTTGGGCAAAAGTGTTGAAGGACATCTCGTTCTAGGGAGGACTGAAACAGAGCCTGAACTGTTTTGGCTAGTTTCCTGCTTATCTCAGGATGTCGCATTTCCAGCACATTCTATAGTTACTCTTGAGAACTACAAGCAAGAAAAGAGAGAGAATTGGATCAGACCAAGACCACCCATAGAAGCATTATGCACATGGTGGATACTTAATGTAGGTTGAATGACCAATACTGAGTCCACGTAGAGACGTGGTTAAGAGGACAGCCTCAGGAGCCAGACGACCCGGATCCAAATCCCAGGTCCACTGCTCACTAGCTGGGGATGTGGATATGTGAACATTTCGATGCCTTGGTTTCCTTATTTTAAAACTAGAGATGATTCTAGTCTATATCTCAAAGGGAAGTTATGCAGGTTAAATGAATTAATGTATATAAGATAGTTATAACCAATGCCTGGTATGCATTACAAATGTTTATTAAATAACTAGATTAATTAACTTACATGCCTCACTTTCTTTCCCATCATTACCAAATTGTTGTCTTTGAAAATAAAGTTCAAGCTTATGAGAACATATGCTGACACGCATGGGACCAGACCCAGACATGCTTCTGCCTTAAGACATCCAGTTATGTAGCTTTCTACTTATACAGTGCTCTGGTGAATTTCTTTCCATCAACTCTGTTAACAGGCTACTTGACTTACTGTTTTAGACTGAGAGCTCCTTGTTATTCAGACACCTCCCAAGAGTGGTGATGGGTGCTCAGTGGTTTGGAATGAATGCACAATTTACTCAATGAATGTCTACATTGTGTGTTTTGTCTTCCTGACTCCTGGGGAGGGAATGACAAATCCCTTCTCTCTCTCTCAGGTTCTTTTTTCCCCATAGTTCATCAGTCTCATATGTACATCCCCAGGTCTGACCAGTCCAGCTCTTCATTCCATTGTTGTTATTTCCAGCATGGTCTTGTTTGATTACCACCTCCCCTCAGCGTTCCTGGGCCACTTCTTTGCTTTTCCCCTAATAACTATTCTCCGTTCCTTTCTCTGTCCCCTCCACATGGCTTGCAAACTTTAACATTTATATTGGCAGTCTTCATTTGCCCTTGCCTTTTATTTTAAGTCAGGTCAAATCCTTTTGGTAAACTGGGATAGAATTAATTGTAAACAAAACATTATTGTTTTCCTTCACAGCTCCTTTTTCCTTTCACCCTATAAGCAGCTCAAGCTGCCTCACTGTGCATTAGAAACACTTTTATTCCCATGGGTTGTGATTTTATCATGACAGTATTTTTTTATTTTTTGCTGTCATTTTGGTTTGTTTTTAAAGCTCTACTGGTCAGAGCTGCAATTTATTGTCATTTTTACCAGATTTGACTCTTGCACATATATAGAGGGTAGGAAACAAAGTAGCTAATGTGATTGATCATCCATTCCTCTCAAACTGGTCTCCACCTTGGCATTTTTAATGTGCTCAGTTAGATGAAAATGATATATTGGAAATCTCTAGATAATAGTACAAGCTAGTCCATGAGATGAAATCTTCTGATCTTTAGCCATTTGCTCATGAACTCTGCATTGCTCCAAAGTCTTCCTAGCATGGGATGATACTGTACAAGAGTAATTAACTATGCATGTGGCCATTCTTTTAGCATGTCATTTTAAATTGATGTTATTCTGGCTCCTATTATATTATAATCCCCACAAGGATTGGAGTCTCGTCTCCTTCCTCTATGTATTTTTGCTGTGTCCAGAGTGGGTCCTCACACAGAAGACACTTGGTGGATGTTATTGATGGACAGATGGTTTCTGTATCCTGAGGTGACCATTCTGTGGGCCTGTTCTGGGTACAGGTGCACCCCAGGAAGAGTTGGAAGCTACTCGTTTTGTCATTCCCCTAGGAGGAGCCTTGGGCATCTGGGTAGCCTTTCTAATGAAACTGAATTCCAGGGGCAGTTGCAGTCACAGATCCTGAATTTTCTTCTTATTCTAAGAACCATTTTTCTTGTGTATCTTTGCCAGCTCCACCCCTCAGGGGAGTCACAGCAGTAGATTGGTTATGCTAAACACTCCACCTCAGGAGTTCGATTTTGATTTTTTTCACAGTGACCTAGTCATTTATATAGTCGAAATAGACTCATCTGGAAACTTCACATAGCCATTTAATTTTTTAAGAAATCATAACTCTAGATTATTTGTGTCTAGGTTATTTCTGGCCTTCTCTTGGATTCCCAGGGACACTCGGCAAAGCAAGAATTTCAAGTGCATGGACTTTGCCTCTATTTTTTGTCTTTCCTCACCCAAAATACTAATGATGTGGAGCTAAGCATCGTGTATTGGAGAGTGATATATTGTATTCTCATATGCTGTTTGTAACCATAAAGCTGATGTGGGCAAAGCAGATACTCAAATACAGATGGAAAAAAAGCTAAAGGTGTCCAGAGAATGTGACACAGGCCATTATCTTTGTGTCCTTCAGTTTCTAGACCTGTGGACAAGACATTCTGTTTGGGACCTGCCCCTTCAGCCTCTCAACTCTGCAATGTCCCCTGCTCTACGGACTGCATAGTCTCCTCCTGGTCATCCTGGGGCCTGTGCATTCATGAAAACTGCCATGATCCTCAGGGAAGAAAAGGTGAGCGCCTTGTTTGCGTATGCTTCATTAACTTCCAGTGGACAAACATTCATTCTAGTAGTTAAGTCGCTGACTAAGCCTGCTTAAGACAATGTTTGTTTGTAAAATTTAGATAACCAGCTCAAGCCTGACAGTATTCAGTTGTGCCACATTTCCACGAAGCACAGAATTCGACCTTGATTGACCTACCAGTTAGGCTCCTAGCCGATGAAGTGACTATTACTCTACTTGGTATAAACTCAGTTTTATATATATATGTGTGTGTGTGTGTGTGTGTGTGTGTGTGTGTTATATTGGAGAAATTAGACATGATTTCCATAATAACATCTGAAAACTGTTTTGAATATCTATTTGTTTATTTTTAGATCTCTACATTTGTCATTCAATGTTATATTTTAGACTTTTATAAGGGGCATTATGCATATTGTTTACTTTTTGGTGTTGTCTTCAGGCTTAAAGAAAAGGCTTCCTGTTGAATTTTGTAAACCAATGTGGTCTTATCTTCTTTAGTTTGTAGTTAAAATACATATCATCTTCAAAAGTTCATTCCTAGTGACATATTACCTTTTCTTTCATTGACTGCCTAGTTTCTACTGATAGTGTGTTTTCTTAAATGGCAGTGTTAAAAAGAAGTATTTCCCTTACCAAGAGAAACGAGATCCGAGGATATTCCAGAAGTTAGGTTGTATTTGCCAAGCCTTAATCCTAGTTATTGCATGCAAAGAAAGAATGCATGGCCAAGCACTTGATTCTACCATGCTGGTGTGCCCAGAACCCTGCTCACAACTTAATGCCATATCCATTTGAAATCCTACATTTAAGTAATCCCTAGAGTGCTCATGTACACTCAGGATCACACACCCATGACCCTGGGCTTTTCTCTTTATTCTGACTCTTGTTCTAAGGCAGAAGGGATGATGTGCATTGAGTCTCAGGTAGGAAGAAACTAACCTTTATTCTTTTATCTAATCCTAGAAGTCTGGATTGCAATGGAGCTTAGGGATGTCCTCATGCAATTCCCTTATAAGGCCTCTTCAGTTTATGGACACAAATAAGTTCCCATTAATACTAATGCTAATAGCTTGTAGTTTTGTGGGCCACACGTGTATAATCAGACCTTATAAGTTGCTTGTAGGTGCATATAAGACTCCCCTGAGTGACTTTCATGTTCGTAGAACCTGTCCTCCTGTGTTCGACCTGTACCACTACTGTCTAGAGCACTGCCAAAAAATCACATGAGGTTGGACCAAGGTTTCCAGTCACTGTGGCTGTGGCACAACTCTGCTATGTGATGTATTGCCTTTATTTGCTTTCAGTGCTGTGGAACCCACACCAGACCAAGTAGGCCTTATAATATCCGGACACTTTAGGTTCCTGGTTACAAAAACCCAATTCATACTGACTTAAGCCAAAAGAAGGGAATTTATGCTCATGTAACTAAAAATAGAAGGGAGGATAGGGCTGCATACAAGAGCATAAGCAGTCAATAGATATCAGTCTCATTCTTTATTATTCTTTGTCTATTTCTTGGTTGTACTTTTCTCTGTATTAGGTTCAGTTTAAGGCAGTACTTAAAGAAGAAAGAAGTATCCACCCAGTCGTTCCAGGAAGAGGCCTGGAATTGAATCTCATTGGTTGTATTGTGTCATGAGCTCATTTCAGTGCCAACTACTCCAACTTGGGGATGTGGGGCTTGCATGGCCAGGTTCTAGGCTTGTGGCCACCACTGGAATTGAGAGAGGTACAGTTCTCTTTAAACTTCACAGACTGAGAATAGGGGATGGTAGCCCTATTCCAGTGAATGATATCCTTAGAAGAAGAGGAAAATTTGAACCCAGACATACCCAGAGAAAGAGTACCATGTGAGGACACTGAGACATAGAGGACAAAAAGAGAAGATTATGTGAAGATGGAGACAGACATTGGGAGAAATGCCCCTATAAACCTAGTAGCACCTGTAATGCCAGCCATCACCAGAAGCTACAAGAGACTCACGGAACTGATTCTTCCCTGAAGCCTTCAGAGGGAGTTTGGCCCTGCTGGCACCTTGATTTCAGGCTTCCAGCTTGCAGATTTGTAAGACAATCAATTTCAGTTGTGTTAAGCTAGCCAGTATAGTGCTTTGTTGTGGCAGCCCTCGGAAATTAATACACTGCCCAACTTTGCATCGACATTTAAGCTAAACAAGGATATAGCACTTCATAAAAGGCCAAAACTAAAGTGTAAAGAAGTAAGGTAATTTGTCTAAAATCCCGTACTGATCTAATAATGACCTTGCTGGCACTAAGGACATGATTTCCTATCTCCTCAGTCCAATGTCCCTCCAAACACTAGACTTCCTTAGTTGATTTCTTCCACTAGCCTAAAGAAGTTTGGGTCAAGGTACAAGTTCATTCCTGTAAAGGGAAGCCATCTGCTCGTTGTGGATCCCCCAGCCAACCTTGTTAGCAAAGCATTGGGCTGATATAGAAGATAAGGAGTGGGGTGTGAGGTACGTCTTAGTGCCAGTGCATTGCCACTGGAAGAAGCAGTACAGGAGGCTGCTTCTTGTGGGAGGGAGGAAAGGTATGCCAAGAGTAGCTTAAATGCACCAGATAACTGGGGAAGGGGGTGGAGACAAGTGTTTTGTCCCCAAAAACAGTTTTTTTCAAAGGGAGATTCGGCCTATAGGGCAGAAGGAAAGGATGGAGGTGGTAGAACTTCTCATCTGAAGGTGGTGGTGTTGGGATTCATGAGAATTCATTTCTATTTTTTAGGGCCCCTGCTAAGGCCAGGTGGCCCACCCTCCACACTAAGTAGTTACAGACAGGAGAGATGGTAAGCCTTGGTGATTGGTATTCAGATCTGGAAATTGGCTATTTTAGAAATGCTTCCCTTGAGCAGATAGAATTGTGGTTTTTAAGGTTGTGCTAAAACCTGCCAGGACCACCTGCCCGTAATCCCTCTTGGGAATAGTAAAGAATGGAGGTTTTCCTCTAGGGAAATGATTCTGTGCCGACATAGGAGTCCAGGCGTGTTATGAGAGTGGTGAGCAATCTTGTTACTTCTACTGACTCGTGTGCATGGGGTCTGAGATCCCTTCATTCTCAGTTTCTGTTCCAGGATCCTATCGTGGGTTCTGCCAGAATCAGTGGTTGGCTCAAAGTAAATGTAGTTTAGAATTCCACAGAGGCTGGGGTATAAAGACTGGTGCATAAAACATTTAAAAAATCTGGGATGTTAGCAGAGATATTTAGCCTCACATTTGAATTCTCTACTCTAAAATACAGTGAACCCAGTAGCAGAAATCTAGAACATTTATAGTTTCCTAGTTATTTCACACTTTTTAAAGAAAGTTTTATATATATAGATGAAGGATTTGAGGGAAAAACAGGCAAACAACAGCAAAAAATAATTATGAAAGTTGGAGATAATTCCTTTCTTCTCTTCAGTAACCTCCCAGTCATCTTGTTACTGCTTTGGTGCATTTCCTTTGTTCCTATGAGAAAAAAAATAGTTGAAAGGAGTAGGAAATGTCTTATTATCTAATAGAAGAAATTAGTTATTATAGAAATTATCTTCACATGACTTTTCTTCTTAGTGAGAAAGCCTTCAATCAGGACTCATCTAAGGTTTGTGGCTGTCAGCTTTTCAGAATACATTAGAAAATCAGCCGCTGTACACAGCCTTCGCACCCTTCCATCGCAACGGTGACAGGCAGACAAGGGGAGCAGTGCTCGGCAGGTTGGTGCTTGTCAAGTAAAGCTAGAACGTCTTTCAGAGGAATTTAAATTGGATCAAGTTTTATCATTTATTTCTTTATCTTTGAGATTCCCAGAGAGTTGTAATTAGAGATCTGGGAAAGAGAACTAACTAGCTTGAAAAAAATGCTGATAGAAAAACTCTACACATAGATGTGATGCATTAAAATTTTTTTTTCTTGATACATAGACATACATTAATATGAAAATCTTGTCTCTTTCAGACATATTCTACAAGGGCAACCTTGCCCACAGAAACTGTTCTAAAGAGGAGTTTGAGGGAGGCTTCCTTGCATGGTGTCAAAATCGCCAACTGCTTATGTGGGATTCCTCCCCTCCTCCCATATAGCCTTCTCCTCAATCATAACACCTAAGTTCCTAAACATTCCCATAGGAAAAGGCATTTTGGAACTGAGAGTTCATAACTATTTTTTGAAGACAGTCTTTAGGCTTTTAAATTAATTGACGTTAACACACTCAAGTTGGAAAATACTGACATGTTTTCACTCTCATATACTAAGAATGGGGAAAATGTTCATTTTCCATCCTTGCCTGTCAGATAGGCTCTACCTATAATGATAAGTCTACAAAATTATCTTGCTTTATCACAGATAGTGTGTCTGTCAAGAGATAGTTTTTGTTGTTTCTGTGTCTGTATGCATTTTGGGACAGGTAGAGGTTTGCGTCTATTTCTCATTCTAAGTATGGGCAGTTGTCATGCTGACAGCACCCTATCAATGTGTCCTTCTTTTCTGTATCCACAATAGGCTGTGAACTAATAATGATACTATAAAATTGTTACCCCTGCAGGGATGGTGGTTGATTTCTAAAGAGTTTGAATCAAAGATTCAGTCCGCTCAGGTTCTTTGACTCAGAGTTATTAACCAATGTTCAGGGCCACCAGAGAGGAAGAGCAAGTGGAATGCTTAAGCTGAATTAAACTTCTGTCATCTTTGCTTAACCTGCCGGATATTTGTCAAGCCTGTCTGGTAGAGTCAGTGTAGAGACAGTATTGCCCATGAATAGCTCCGTGGAAACTCACACGGACACTTCTGGTCCACTGACACATGCAGAAATACAGCCCTCAGACCTGGATATAACCTCCTGAGCCTCCTTTAATTCTTTTATGACTTCAATGAAAAACACCGATCCCTCTCCCGCCATCTGCTCTTCTTCCCTTGTCTTGCCCCAACCCACTATTCATTCTTTTCTAACTGTCTCCATTAGAATTACACACTAAACGATAATTCTTGGGGTCCTAGGGGGGAAAAAAAAACCCCTGCAGATACTAGTTTCTCTAAGGTGAATTGAATCTGTGGTCAGGAAGTAATTATTTCTGCTATTCAGTGCCTAAATTCCACTATTTAATCTGTTTGTCTTTATTTTAAGGGCACTTGAAACTGAACAATGATGTCCACCAGATTCACTTTATAGCGTGTAACTAAAGACAACATACACAGGCGATGACTTTAGTCCTTTCTTGTGAGGAGGTTATGACTCTGAAAGTCCTCTGCTGATTTTCACACCCATCCACCTAATCAAGTCATGTGCCTTGGGAGAAGTAATAAAGTGGTGTTTTAGTTTTCACATGTGTAAAATGGGAATAGTAACTTATGAAATAGTTTTCAGGAATTATTAATTTAGATTAATAAAAGTAAAGTGACTGTCCCAGTTTTGGTAAAGGGTGGATGCTTAGTTAATGCATGTGCCTTTTTTCCCCTTGGTGGGTTTTAGTGCTCTGAGAATAATACACGTATGTTTTCTGTTTTTCCTATGGCTTTCTACAGTACAGGACACTGATGTGCACATGGTAGTTAATGTTTATAGAATGGTAGTATTTGGTTAATATGAAGTCCAGAAAATGAAGGTGGTGGTTGGTTGGCACCAGCCACCATAAATCTGACTGTTGTATATCTTTTTGAACAGAAGTACCTGGGTGAAGCCTGATGTCTATTGCAGGCATGAATGGCAATGTGTGATTAAAGTTAAGTGCTGGCAAGAGAATCCAAGGATTTTGTTTTATGCTGAGCTTGTGCTGTGATTTGATCCTAGTTAGAGTCAGGACAAGGGCAACACAAATGAAAGACTGAAGGAATTTATTGACTGAGGAGATGTAATCTACAGATTTATGACAAGATAGATGCAGCTTGATTTGTGGAGGAAAACTACACATGCCCCTCAATGGCATTAAGCCCTATGTAATAGGACATCCAGAATCCTTCAGGAAAGCCTGCTAAGTTTTTGTGCTCAACTTTGAGCTGGTTGTCAAACAGTATAAATCATGGGAATCCATGACATGTCTTGCTCAAAGACAAAATCTAAACAAGCACAATGACAAAAAATAAGCAGCATACAGATGTTACATGTAAGAATAGAGGTCATTCAAGTTGTGTGGCAGTGAAAGCTTGGAGGTCATTGTAGTTTGATGTATATCAAGTCTAGTTTACAGCCCTGTGTGTTCACTGTGTTGCTTCTCAAGGTGGCCCGGGAAAAGAGCTGAGCCCTTCTGTAGATTTTATTTTGGCTAGTTAATTATGTGGCATCGGAGGTGTAGAACAGGGCACAAGCCATCATTTTTCTTTTTCTTTTTTTATTAAATCACCCCTCACCTTGGCATTTTCACTGCCATGGGAATGTAGCCTTTAATTGACTGAATGATACCTTCCTACAGGTAGCTGATCCTTAAAGTAAGAGTCTAAAAGTCTTTGAAACAGAGGCTGTGGTTACCCTCAAAAAACTTGAATAAAGCACTTACAAATGTTTATCTAAAATACTTACTTAGCCCTATGCTATTATTCTAAGCCTGCCCAGATCCCTCTTGTATCCTGAAACAAAATGTTCATTGTGTTCTAGCCTCCTTTGATGTGCTGTTTAAGAGAGGCTAGGCTTTCTCCAACTACACCTAGAGCTTGTAACCTTTTCATCTAATTACCATTGGTGACAAAACTGAGAGAGGTCTTAATCCCTCATACTCCCTAACTTGTCCTTCTCCCTTCCTTTTATGGGAAGGGTGGTGGGATAATTTTCACCTAGGAATTAAACGTTCTCTATCCTCTGATCAAAGTCTCTCATTTTCTTTACTCATGTCAAGGAATAAATGAATAATTTCTTAAAGTTTTATTCATGCAAAAAGATTTGCTTTGTTTTTATCTGTTGATTGAATTTGGAGCATAAACAATGGAAGACAAAAGACATGAGATACATGAATGGTAGACAAGCCTTTCAAAGTGATATATCATGAGCCAGAGATTTAAAACCCAGACTAAAGTGTTTAATCTCGTTAATCTCAGCCATTTTTTTTTAAGGACACTTTAAAAAAAAATGTGAGTTAGTTATTATCACTTAAAAGTAAAGCAATTTTATGAAAAACAAAACATAGCTTAGATTTCTGGTTTCTTGGAGAAAATGGAAAGATCTGTTAACAGAAGGGTTCACATTTCCTCATGGTAGAAGTCAATGGAAGCTGAATAGTAGTCAAGCATTTTAGAGCAAGACAACATTCCCCATTTTACCACTGACCCTACCACTCTGTAGTCTTATGGTTGACCCATTCCCCTCAATGTGTACCTGCTTGACTCTTGTTGATTTAAGTTTGTGACTCTGTAGGCCTGTAGTATGTAAGACATATTTATGTCCTTATTATATCCTTATAGTCTCTAGCCCCACAGTACATTTATTTTTTAGCGGTCCAGAGACTCACATCTAGCCAGGATAGAGTGAAGTCCAACGAGATACTCTTTTTACAGGAAAGACTGATGTGTAAATCTCAGTGAAGTGCAGGCAAATCTCAGAGCAGGAAGCTGTGAATAGGCCGGCACCAGGGATATGTCAAAGTGTAGATGTATTTCAACCTAATGCAGCATAACACAGATGGCAAAACAATATAGCAAAAAGAAAATGCGAATTGGTCTTTGTGTATGGCATTTCTATGAGTCTTCATTTATTTTTACTGTTTTATTGATATTATTGGACTTATGCTACTTATTATTCCAGCTAATGTCTGGCCTCTTCAGCTCTCAGGTTGTAAGGCCTTGAATGACAGATCACCTGCGCTCATTCTTTTCTGCTTTCTTTTTTCTTTTCTGCTTCTCATCTCCCCACTTTGCATTAAAATAGACATATCAAGATACTACATGTTTAGACCAATGGGTACTCAAATGAAGATTTCATCTCTTAACCCACTGCTGGTTCTTTTCCTTTGCTGGATAAGAGTGGCATCCTAGGAAACTTTTGTTCTCTCTCCTTTCAGGATTTAGAATGAGGCAGCGCCATGTCCTCATGGAATCCACAGGGCCTGCAGGACATTGCCCTCATTTGGTGGAGACTGTCCCTTGTGATGATCCAATGTGCTACCGATGGCTGGCATCAGAAGGGATCTGTATCCCTGATCATGGAAAATGTGGCCTGGGACATCGCATCTTGAAGGCTGTCTGCCAGAATGACCGAGGTATGACCCAGTGACTCTAGAGATGTTAAGTGACGTTGGCCAGATAGCACATTGCCACTCTCTAACAGGTCACTTTCATGAGGAGGAGAATCACAACCTTTTATACCCTGGAACATTTATGCTTAAGTCAAGTGTCACATTGCTGCCAAGTAGGCTGCCATGCCTTAATATGAGGCCACATACTCCAAATCAGAAGAACTCTATTTATTATGTCTAAATGAAATACAGAAACCTTGAGACTTCTCAAGAGTTTTTAATTTTTCAAGGTAAATAGAAAACAAAACTCTCAGATGGTATTTGATTTATCAATATAAAGCAAGTTGAGGTCAATATATAACATGTCAACTTATTATATATAAACACTACCTTTTAAAGATTTCAGGACTGAAACTTGTTCCAAGTTAAAAAGAAAAGAAGAAAAACAAAAACACTAAGTGGTATCATGTTATTTATACAACATAAAGCTAGATTCAGCTCTAGACATAACGTTAACATTTCTTTAAAAACATTTTAAAATATAACTTGTCAAGATTTACAAAACTATTCACAGTGATGTCTTTCCTCCTTCACCAAGCATCTAGTATAATGGTTGTTTGAAATGAAGGGTGATTTAGAAAATATGTAAGTCATGTGGAAATGAGAAAAGTGACATTTAAAACCTTTATGGTAGAGTTTTTTTTTTTTTTTTAAATTCTGTCTCTTGGAAGAATATGGAGTATGTCTATTAATCAGCCCCGCCATGAGAAGCTCTAGTTATAATACTCTTGGTATGTGGGATGAAATGTCTTAACTTATGCAACAAAGTAATCTATAGAACAGAAGAAAATTACAAGATGGATTCAAAATAGACAGCAGCATACACACAGGGTTGCCTTACAGCAAAGCATCTCCTTTCTTCCACCCTCTTCTCTCCCATCTTCTGTCCTTCATTTCTTTTTAATCACAACCATACTTAGACAAATACATGTTTTATAAAGTGATATACTTGGTTACCTCTAAAAACCAAGTGGTTGTCTAATGAGAGGACAACAGATTGTATTAGCTATAGTGACTACTAATATTAATAGATAATCTTTGAATTACAGTAATACATGTACAGTTTAGTAACATCACTTTTGCATTGCTTTTCTTTGTGTAATAGTGTGATTTGCAATAATACATATATATTTTGGTGTCTGTCCCTGGTTTCTGTCACAGAGCTGCTAAAACCCTTGTAATTTCCTGAGAAACAGGGATGCCAGGAGAGTCTTTTATTCTAATATTTGGTCTCTGATCACAGTTCCTGACATAGCTTCTAAATCTCTTGGAGTTTCCTGAGTCGTGTCTTGTTCTAATGAAGTGACTCTGGATGTGTTCCTGGTTAGAGGCTGATGACCAGAAAGACCAAGCCATAATTAGAAGCTTGGATATTTTAGTTCTCCCCCACCATTCACTGGGAAGAAGAGAGGGGCTAAAGCGATCTTAGGTGGTAATCAATTATGTCCAGCTGATGAAACTTCCATAAAAATATCTGAGCTAGGAGGGTCAGAGAGCTTCTGAGTTGCTAAATATGTGGAGGTCCTGGGGGAGAGAGGCATTCTCCAGAGAGGGCATTCATACCCCATGCCCCATCCCTATACCTTGTCCTATGTGTCTCTTTTTTTTTTGAGTTGGAGTCTCACTCGGTCGCCCAGACTGGAGTGCAGTGACCGCTCCCAGCCACCGCAGCCTCGTCTGCTGGGCTCCGGAGATCCTTCCGCCTCAACCTTCCGAGTAGCCAGAATTACAGGTGCGTGCTACCACGCCCGGCTGATTTTTTGATTTATTGCAGAGATGAGGTCTCACTGCCCAGGTGGGTCTCGAACCCACAGGCTCAGGCAGTTCACTCACCTCAGCCTCCGAAAGGCGCAGGATTACAGGCTGAGCCACCGAACCCGGCGTGTCTCTTATATCTGGCTGCTCATGTGTATCCTCTCTAATTTTCTTTTATAATAAACCAGTGAACATTGGTAAAGTGTTTCTCTGAGCTCTGTGAGATTACCTAGAAACTTGCAGCACCCAAAGAGGGGGTTGTGGGAATTCCAATTTATAGCTAAGCATCAGCAGCACAAGTGGCAACCTGGAACTTGTAACGGGCATCTAAGTGAGGGGCAGTCTTGTGAAACTGAGCCCTTAACCTGTAAGGTCTTATGCTAACTCCAAACAAATAGTACCAGAATTGAGTTAAATTGTAGGACACCCAGGTAGTGTTTGAGAATTGCTTGGTAATGGGGAAAAACTCACGCATCTAGACACAGAAGTGTTCTCTGCTGAGTGTGTTATTAGGAGTGAAGAGTAGATGTTTAAAACCTGAGTTCTAGTCCAGGCTCAGTGCCTCAGCCTGTAATCCCAGCACTTTGGGAGGCCCAGGCGAGTGGATTGCATGAGCCCGTGGGTTCAAGTCCAGCCCAGGCAACTTGGCAAGACCTCATCTCTACAATAAATAAAAAATTAGCCAGACATGGTAGTACATGCCTATAGTTCCGGCTACTTGGAAAACTGAGGCAGAAGGATCACTGGAGCCTAGCAGGTCAATGCTGGGGTGGCCGTGAGCGTGCCACTGCACACCACACTCCAACCTGGGCATCGGAGTGAGACTCCAAGTCAACAAACAAACAAACAAACAAACAAACAAAAAATCTGAGCCCTAGACAGGTTGGAATTTTAGTTCTGCTACTTACTCTGTCTAAGGACAGTTATTTAATTTGGAACCATCCTTCCCTTCAGCTGTCAGAGTAGGGAAATAAAACCCATCTCTCACTCTCAAGACTATGAGAGTTAAATTAACTATATAAAAGTGATTAGTGAAGTGCCTGCCATTTAACCATTCAAAATATGCTGTAAACTTATCTTACTTATATTTACAGTATAATTATTATTGCGCTCTGTCCTGAAGAAGTTGTGCAAAGAGCATTAGGCTAACCATAACTACTTCTTCCTCCAGGTCTCCAGCTAAGGAAACAGAAACATCATTTGTTTTGTTAGAACCCAATGACAAAGGACTCTCATGCTTTGTCACCTCATAGCAGGTATTGGAAGGTTGTCATAATATCTTGTGTCTGTTGGGTTAGGAGTTTCATTCACAAGTTATGCTCAGCTTTCTACAATAATTGTGCCTTCTACAATAATCACCTTTACCATCTCATAGCAGTTTTAGGGCATCATTGCCTATTCCTGTGAAATGACTAACTTTCAACTTTCGGCCTATGCACTCAACTTCTGTGAGCAGAAGTAGGAATTAATACTTGTTCATATGAGCTCCATGAAGACTTTGTGGTTTTTTAAATACCTGGACGACCTCCTCATCATTTGTGGGACAATAGCCATGGTCATGGTTGTGGGAACATGCTGGCCTCCTGCTACAGTGAGAAACTCAAAATGTGGTCTGGTTATACTTTCTTGTGATTCAGCTTCTGTGTGATTCTGAATGACTGATGATAGTGGTTTGGCAGGGAAATGCCCCTGTTTGACTCTCCACGTATTGTCAGGGTATTTCCATAGCTACAAGAATTGACAGAACTTTTGAAACTCATGTAAATTCCTGGAGAAGGAAAGGTTTGATACATATAGGCTTGTGTGTGTGTGTGTGTGTGTGTGTGTGTGTGTGTGTGTGTGTGTTCTTACAGCAGTTGATAGTTCTTCTTTATCACTTTGAGTTTAGTAATTGTTTCACAGACTCTTTGTTTAAGAATTTATTTAGAGCTTAGTGGGTGAGACTGAAAGAAAGAGCTTATTTTTTAATTTAAAAAACCCTCATATTAGATCTAACCAGACTCGAGGCTTACAGTAATTTATAAGGGTAACTTGTTTTGTTTTAGGCTATTTCATATTAATGTATTCCAACTATCTTACATACAGGTATATAGAAAGAACATTCAACATCTCTGCAAAAATTTTATGTCCCATTCAAAACGTGGAGCCAAGAGATTTCTATGTACCCATGATTAGGATACTGTAGGACTCTTGACAGTGTCTTGTTGGGTGTTTCACTCACTACGAGGAAGACGCATTTCTCTTCCCCAGAAGTTTATGTAAGCCATTATCTTGAAAACTTCAAAAATACACAATCTGTGTCACATTGAAGCCAGGAAATAACTGGAAATAGCAATTTTTGATACGCCTAAACCTTGTGGATTAGTTTAAGATTGTGATTTATTGTAGACTATCTAAGATTCAAGTAGTTCATCTATGAATTTCTATAGCTATGCCTGCTTTGTTCCATTCTCTGATTTATTAGTGATACTGTCTAATCAGTCCCACTGAAGATCCTGTTTCTCACACAAGCCTATGATTGTAACAAACAATGTGTTAGTCAGTGATATTTATTTTCAGGAAGAAAATTGCATGATAGATTGTAGGAATGAGTATTGTGATTTGGAATCTGCTTTCCAAGGCTCTGACTGGTGAAACAGTTTGATTTCTCTCCTCTGCACAACATCTTATCATTGTATGGGTCAATAGATGTTTACTGGGCATAGAGTACGCGTAAGCTATTCTTGTCTCATTGACAAGTATGTTTCCTCATTTCAGAGGAGACATTTGAAGTGTAAATGGAATGCAATTCAAAAATGCAAGCCTAACATATTTCTCCTTTAGATTATCAAGTTTATTCACTGTACTTTTAACTTTGATTCTCAAACATGTACTGGTTCATTATTGCCAGGTTTTGACTCACAATTTATAAAGCTTGACCACTATCTGAAATCTTCACACAGGCTGGAAAAACTCCCATAATGCCAGGGCTGTGGTCAGTGTTCCCAGTAACTGGTAAGTGACCATCATGTGCCATTTTCATCTTTCATATGTCCATAAGGTAAAGTGGGCAAATGATTCTACAGAGTCATTGGATAAACTCCTGTCTGCTTGCTGGAAGAATCAGACCCCGGGCACTCACCACCTGCTTTGCCCCATGATTTGCCATATTGGTTGTCTTGGGGGGAAAAAATGTTTGTGTATTTCAGTAAACATCCTTATTCAGAGATAATGCAGCATGCATGCTGTACTTCTAGGAAGCAGATACCCACCCTGGTGAATAGTGTAATAGATTAGGAGGAACAAAGTTCACACATTAATAGCTACATGAAGTTAGAGTTCTACAGTGTTGCCACAAACACCCTCTTGAATACAAGGTTTCTTATTTTCACAGTTGTAGGAGACCTTTTCCATGCAAATATTTTTCTTAAGTGGTGTATATATTTGAACAACACGGCGTATGATTTTGCATCATTAAGGTGACTTTGCTTTTCATTTCAAGGTTATTCTTCTATGACTCCTTGCCTTGTATCATTAACCTTGAACACTGCAAGAATGTTAACTTTAATCTTGGCTAAAATGGTTTGTACTTGTAAGCTCTAAAACCATAAATACCTTTTTAAGGAGGACTTCAATTGGTGGAAAGTGTGCTAGATTAATTTACCTGAGTTGGAGTAAACATTTGTTAAATGTTTTTATATTTATGATTAGAATTGGAAGTTTTGTTTTGCTCGTCATTTGGCTTACCTGTGAGAATGTCGGATTCCATTCTAATAAAATTATTTATTGGAATATTTTGTGACTCACCAGAATTCTAAATAGAATACCCTTTGTGTTGTCAAATGTTTATTTTCTAAACCCTTGGATTATGCTGTATCTCGTGTTTGTTAACAAGTGCTGCTTTCTTTCTCCTCTTTGTATTTCTACTTTCTCCTACAAGACTTTCTAAATGCTCTTTCAGCACAATATTTATTTTCTTGTATTTTAGGAAGAAGGAAGAATAGATTATTCATCAAATATTTCTTTTCTACATAAGTATATTCCTGCAGTGAATCAACCTATTAAAGGACACTACAAAATTAGAGTCATCATTGAGGAGACATAACCTCCAAAATTTCAAATGTGAATTTTCTAAAAGTTTTGAGCAATAACACCTTGTTGGAATAAGTATGCAGCTTATTAAGATGTACACCTCGGAGAGGGTACTTATAAATGGATATGTTTTGTGGGTATTTTTTTTAAGAAAGTAACTATCTTTTTTCTACTATAAGATAATATAATCTTTTTTTATTTGTTTCTATTTTGAGTAGTAAAAAACCCCACTTACCTTTGCATACGGATGGGAATCATATCTTGCCAACCTTTTGCCACCTGTTTGGAGGGAACAAAGAAGGGGAGAATACATATGGATGTGCATTTATATTTGCAATGCAAATTCAGAGAAATAGCTTTTGGAATAGTCAGACTTAGTGGTTTGTAGCACACACTGTTGTTTTTCTGCCCAGATCCCC
Source organism: Carlito syrichta (assembly GCF_000164805.1). Lineage (NCBI taxonomy): Eukaryota > Metazoa > Chordata > Mammalia > Primates > Tarsiidae > Carlito > Carlito syrichta. The sequence goes on from NW_007226580.1 coordinate 51,220, forward strand.
TCGGCCCTTTACCATTTCTGTGTGTGTCAGCAAGAAATTTTAACTGACATCACCTGCATCTCTTTGCTGGAGGAATTTCTCTGGCCATTACAGTCTTACTGCAGAATTAATAATCTCAGGGAGCAGCCTTCAACTCTCGATTGAGAGTTGGTGTAGAGATACACAGCTTCTTGCTTCTCAGTCGAAATAGCCTTGAGGTATATGTTCCATGCTGTTTTCGAGTGGGTCCCTGTGAGAGGAAGATCCACTTCAAAAGGTGGTGACTTATTTGATTACACACCTTTTATCAGCCTCCTCCCTTTCCTGTCTCACTTCTCCACTCTTTTGCTTGTTTCCTGGCATTACCTCCCGATAAGTACTTGTCCAGGAATCTTTGCCACGGAGTTTCATTATGGTGCAGATCAAATTAAGACAGGGATACTTGGAAAGAGATTTAGTGGATCCACTCTATAGGAGATACAAGATCCAATTCAAATCATACCATACTGATGATAATTTTTAAAGAATCACCTCTGGAAGAAGAAATAATACTGTCTCTCATGAAGTCTCATTCAATATTTTGTTGGGTTTTTTTTGTTTTGTTTTCACTTGTATCTTTATACTTAAAATATATTCTGTTTAGGGGTATAGAAGACAAAAACTCCAACCCAATGAATTATAAATTGCAAAATGACCAACCACAAAATCACTGTATAAGTCAAGAAACAAAACATTGCCAACACCACACACTTCCCCTCATGTCCAATATCAGTCACTAAACACTGAGTCACCATCCCAAACCCTGAAGTAAATATACTTCTGGCTTTTGTATATATGCTTTCTTTTCTTTATCATTTTTTTCACCGAAGCACAGATGTCTAGCCATCATACTATGTTTTATCTGGTGTTGAGCTTCATGTAAATCAAGCTATATAATACAAAATATTTCATTTTATCTGCTTCTTTTGTTCAGTGTTATGTTAGTAAGAGTCATCAATGTTGCTGCATGTAGCTACAGTTTGCTCATCTTCACTGATGCATGGTATTCTATTGTTTTTGTATGTCACAGATTGTTATCCATTTTATTTTTTATTGGTGCATAATACATGTATGTAGTTTTGGCCTGTGATAATTTAATACATTTATATAATTTATAAAAATGAAATTAGTGTACTTGGGATATCTATCACCTTAAATATTTGTCTTTTCTTTATACTAGAACCATTCAAATTTTTGAAATGTCACTCTACTGATCTAACACTATGTCAATATTTTGAATAGCCTTCACTATTTGTTAATTATTTGACAATATCCAGAGGGTTTCTGTCCTCCCTATGAAAATATAAAACATATTATTGAATTTCATTTATTTCCCACTTAAGCAATCTGGGTATTACCTACTATCATCCTGAGTCTTATTTTCTAACAATTGAGTTATTTTATGACTCTCTGGGGACTAGGTTATTTGTATTTTCATTTTTCAGTGGATCCCAGAGTATATTGGAATGTTTCTGAAGAAGAACAAGGAAAACAGACCTCTTTTGGATGTTAAGGTGATTGTTTATACAGGAAAATTGGGTCTGAAGTGTTGGGGGAATATGCTGCTCTATCTTGATTGTTCTAGGTCAGTGGTTCTAAAACTAGTGGGCATCAGAATCGGCTGGCACTCTTGTAAAAATATAGAGTTGTATCCTCACACCAGAGATTCTGATTCAGTAGGTCTGGGATGGGGCTCAGGAATACCTGTTTTTGACAAGTTCTCAGGTGATGCTGATGGTGCTGATCCAGGAACCAGATTTTGAGAAACACCGTTCTAGCCAGAATGGGCTGATAGGCAGCCTCACGATATCAACGTTTAATAGCAGTAAAGCAGGCTAGAGCAATGCAAGGCATGTCTTACACTTAGTCAGATGAAGAGTAGTGTTGGTTCTAACCTGTTTCTTGTTTCCTGCTGGGGAAATTATTCTTGAAATCCATGAAAGATATTATTGTCTTTCCAGACGCAAACAGTGAGCAAATATTCTTTTACTTCTTTATTATTACTTAGATGAAGTACTAAAAGATTAAATAGTGGAAAGCAATAGTGTTCTCTTGTAGAAATGGAAGACATGGAATATGTGAGATGAGCCATTTAGGTTTAGAGGAGAGAATTTTCATTTTCAGCAAGCTGTTTTTTTCAGACTACCAACTGGTAGCAGTTTGGTATCAGTGTCCTTACTGAGGAAAATGTGGTGATGACAAATAGGTTGTATTAAATTTTGAAATGAACCTGACATTGCAGCTGAAAGTGCCAATAAGATCAGGCTGTGCTATTCATGCTGCAGGAATCAGACTGCAAAGTCGATTAAATTAGAAAGTTCCTGTAGCCAATTTGCTCATTCCCTTTCATTTAGTTGTCTCGCAGTGAAATTAAAGATGAAACTCTAATAATGTTTGGCAATGAGGGAATCCAGAAAAGAAAAATAGAGACTCATCCTAATCAGAGTTTCTTCATCCATGTTTGACGGGAAGGTGTGGAGTAGATGTAAACTGGTGAATCAATTTAAATGCTAAAGAGAAAAACTGAAGTGTGGGTTTAAATATATTTACTGTATGTTATCTGTCGATAAAGATGTATTGTATTGTGAATTACTTCCTCTTTCCACCCTGCTGCATACCTAGACATTGCAAGATAGCTTTTGTCTGTTTCCTCTTTTCAAAGGTGCCTAAATAAATGACTGTGTCCCCATCATTACTCCACCAGTATTTCACAATCACACTAGATACAGTCTGATTTTTTTCCCGAGTTTAGTATTTAGAAATAGCTTAGAATAAATTGCTTCCAGAGTGTGCCTGTCTCTCTCATAGGAAAGTTGTCCCTTTTTTCTATCTCTTCTAAAAGTCTTAATGGGCAATCAACTTTCTGTTCCCATTCCATGATTCAGGAAGCAAAATGAGTCATAGATTGTACTGATACATCAAGGTGTGTAGTTCATATGACTAAATGGGCAACACAGGCTTTTGGTGGAAATTAATGTGAGATTGTCATCTTTGCCATGACTTTCAACTTTACCCCCAGATATGCTCAAAGTTTTCCCAGACATACAAAATTGTATCCCTGTTCCATCTTGTATTCCACTATAACGTTAATAACAGGGATTAATTATGGCATTAGTCACAGGGATACAATTTTGCTTTCTCATTCTGTGATGAGTTTTGAAGTAGTATTTGGCAGGTTCATATGACCTTTGGCTTGTTGCTCTTGACACAGCATTTGCCAGCTCCCTTTATATAGACATAAGAAAAATAAAGAACATGTAATATAAAACACATCTAGTATGGTGGAGTAATTTTCACCGACAGGATGGCTAATATGATTAGTTAAGGAAATGCAATCAGAGGCTTACATATGCCGTGCCCATTTGAGTGTGCTTAGAAAAATAGAGTGAAGTAAAACACTCCTAGAAAGGCACATGCATCTCATGCAAAGTTAATTAGAAGGAAATTTTACTTAATTGTATATTCAAATACTTTTCAAATTACTAAATTAATGTATACATATACTTTAACTGATTAATAAATCAAAGTTAAGAATTCATAGTGTGTAACTCTTGTGCTCTGCTGTTTATTTCATACTTACTGAGTTGAACATCTGCTATGCTCTAAGAAATATATAATCTTCTATGAAAAGATATCTAAGATATCTAAGAAGTAGGAATATATACATATATAATATATATATATTAGATAAATGGTATATTTTATTTTAAGAATATGCTAACTAAATAAAAAATGTGTTGAAGGTCAATTTTGGGATATCTTATGACTATGATATTTCTCTAACTACCTAGGCAGGTTTCAATCAACCCCATGCATCTATGAATTCCATAGCTCACAATGTGTTCCCTCTACCTCTTTTATCTCTATGGTAACTTGCTTCCATAGTCACAATCATGTTGTTCCTCTGCATTAGATATTCAGCTTCTCTTCTTCCTTTGGCTAATTCTTATCCTTTAAAACTTGGATTGATGTCTTTCAGGAAACTATTTTATGCTATCTTAGAATATCAAGTGAATATTGCAGTGTTATCACTTGCCCCAAATTATTCATCACAGCTATGTATGGTGATGTCATTTCCCTTACAGGTCCTTGATTCAGAAACGTGTAATCTTACATCTTTTTTGGGTCAACGAGATACAAGAAGAGGAACTTGAACAAAGAAGGGTGTTTTAATTGCTGCTGTGATCCATCTTGTCAACAGGATATGTGACTTCAGGATGAAGGCATTATATAGTAGAGCAGAGAGGGAAAAAATACTCTGGTCCCTGAAAAACATTGTTGAGCCCTTGACAACAGTCTGAGCACTGGCTGTTGTGTAAGACAACATATTTTCTTATTGTCAAAGCCAGTTTCTATCAGGGTATATGTCAGCTGCTGTAGAAATCATCCTAATTAATAAAGTGCTCATCTTCTGTGTTCGCATAAATCTCTGTGATTAAGTTTCAGTGTCTTTACCACATTACATTGAAATATCTGCTCACTTCCCACTTGACTCTTAGCTTCTCAAGAGCAAAGACCTTGACTCACCCATTGTTTGATTCTTGGCATGATGCCAGAGTGTCTAGTATATTAAGATATACTCTATAAATGTTTATAGAACTTAGAGTTATTTCAATTGATTCACATAGTGACCCAATTGAGAATAATATCAATAATCAAGAGTAACTAATTAATAATATTTATTAATACTTATTATTATTTCAGTTTTATTGATGTGCAAATTGTAAGCTAGAAATGTTGATAGTCTACAGTCATTCAACTAGTAATTTTTTTTTTTTTTTGAGTTGGAGTCTTACTCTGTCACCCAGACTGGAGTGCAGTGGCCACTCCCGGCCACCGCAGCCTCGACCTGTTGGGCTCTGGCAATCCTTCCGCCTCAGCCTTCCTAGTAGCCGGACTTACAGGCGTGCGCTACCACACCCGGCTAATTTTTTTGTTTTATTGTAGAGATGAGGTCTCGCCTGCCCAGGTAGGTCTTGAACCTGCGGGCTTGGGCAATCCACTCACCTCAGCCTCCCAATCAGCTAGTAATTTTTAACATTAGAAGTTTGAACTCCAGTCCCGGAACTCCAAACCAGTGCTTATTCTATTTCATCCATGTCAGCAAATGCATATCACATGCATTAACTACATTGACATCGTCTTCTCCAAGACCCATGCAGTAATTTTTGCTAGTTAATTTTTTTTTTAAGTCGTACTTGGCCCGAGATTTACTGACAGTGCAACACTGAGAGCGGTTATGCCAACTCACTGTGTAGCCTATGAAACCTGTTCCTAACCACACACTAAGCATGTTGCCTTTTCTTTCCTTAGTGTTAGCTACAAGCAAGAGAATGATCACCTATACAATGAAAACATAAAACCCTGCACATCCCCTTCTGGCACAAAGTAAATTCGAATTAGATATACAGTACATAGTTATCTAGTCTTCCCTGGCAACTATAGTTCTAATCTTGATCTTATTCAGACAGCTAAGCTGCTTAGAATTTTTATTCATCAGACTGGATAGGGAGTAGAGAGAGAAGCAAATTCTCTGAGAAGGGAGATATGTGAAATCGCAAAAAAGAAGGTAGGAGATAATTCTTTAAGGACAAAAGCTTTTCACTCCTTCATAGTAGAGGTATTCCTAGAGGGAAGTGATAGCAGCACTGCTAATAACACCTTATCGTGAAGTTTAAAGGGGCTTGGTGAAAAGCATGCAATATTCTATATGCAAAAGTGGTCTTTCTTATTACAACAGAAGTTCTAAATTAAATAAGGGGACGTAGTTTCTCCGTGTTGTTTCAGAAGCCAAACAAGTAGAGATGAAAAGATGACAGATGCTGGCTTAACATGAGAATACGTGTTCCATTTTAGCTGTGTAGCAATGGTGAGTAATGAACTCAGTGTCACTGGAGGCATTTCACAGAGGTTGAGACCAGCTCTCAGGGTTGCTTCAGGGAAATCTCCTCACTATTCTGCAAGCAGGGGTAGCACTAGGGACTATCTATTGTATTTCAGACAGGAGAATTCTGTATTCTTCTTGATTATCCTGTAATTAGCATCTCTGGCTGCCCCTCATGAATAGGCAATCATGTCCACTCATCATTGTGTCAGACAAAATGGCGCCACAGATTTCTGATGGTCTCCAGGATGAGTAGTGTTACTGCCTCTGATGGAAAACCACAGACAAGGTGATATCCAGAGTCTTTTCCCATGATATCAAGAAAAGGTTATGCTTAATTAAATAATTACTTTTAACTAATGAATTATTAGCAATTACTAATTAAAAATCGAGAAGTAATTAAGGAACCTTGCAGTATATTTTGCATGCATTGCAATTAAAAACTAAAATAAGATCATGCTGCAAGTTAAAATCTGATACTTCAGGTAAATAGAAAATGCCTTCATCCAGAAGGACCAGTCAGTATCATTACTGATAAATAGCTTCCTTCTTTATAAGGTGTCCCAGGGTGTATAAGTGAATAGTATGAAAGAGGAAGTGTAACTTTTTCTTTAGAAAAATATCTAGGCATATGGGTGTTTCTTTATTGAGACAAGGAGTACTCTGTGCTTTAGGAACTTGGCTGAGAGCATGATCGCAGAATCATTTCCATCTAATATTTCACAGGCACAGCTGAGAGAAACAATGTAAGTCCAGATATTCTGAAATATTTTTCTGGATTAACTCAGATCGAGGAGAGCTTTGAGCCTGGAGAACATGATGGTGACAACCTACAGAATTGTTTTTACAGAACTGTTTATTGCTGTGATGTTGACTACCTATAGTGTGTGAGATTTTAAGATACTTTCCCATGAAACTCATTGTTATTGCCACAGAAATATGAGATTTAGGTTCTTTGCCCTGTATGTTTCAGTATCCCGTATGAGTATCCGTAGGAGAAACACTGGGCAGTCCTGGGTCAACTAGCCCATCTCCTGATTATATGGCTAGGTTGTGTTGAATGCATCTTGAAAGTTGTACTCTTAACTGAATTCCCAGATTGCCTCCCTCCTGGATTCAACTTATATTCTTCCTCTCAATTTCTTCTCTTCTTTCCTAGCATTTGAGTGTTATCTTGTATACTGTGTATCATCTTCATTTTGCCGCTTACTGCATGTGAGGTCTCAGCTGTCTCATGAGAAATGGAAATGGAAATTAGGATAGAATCTATGTCATAAGTTTGATGTAGATACTGATTTAATCTGTGTCAATCTCTTAAAACAGTTCCTGATACATCATTACTGCTGTAAAAAGTGTTAGTTGTTATCTTTATTATAATTATCATCTTCCATTTTGTATAAATTTCCTTAGATACTTTATAGAATGAATCAGTGGTATAAATTAACGGGAATGGTAACTGACTTTAGGCAAATAACTAATCTCTCTGATGTCTAGCTTCCAGAATCATGGTTATAAGGATGATATTTTGTAAGATTCTTATTTTACTTGTTTAACATTTTAAAAATATTTAGACTTCCAGAAAAATTAGCGTAGAAAAACAGTACAATAAATTCCCTCCTATTCTTTACCCTCTTCCCTCAGTCTTAAGAGCTATCATAGCCATGGTTTAATGATCAATAACCAGAAATTAACATTGGTATACTATTGCTTGTTTTGATGTTTAAAAAAGAAAATATAAAGACAATGGAAGATCTGACAGGTATTTTGATTTTTCTGAAGTTGCTGTTGTCTGCAAGAATAGAGTGTCTGGTAAACTTCAGTGAATCCAGGTGTGTGAAAATATTCCTTACAAATGCTAATTGTAAGAATCAGAACTTCTGAACTGAAAGGTGCGGGTATAGACCAAACTTTAAGCTAAGATCACGTTCTTAGAAAGAATGACTTTTATTTTCTTAATTAATTAAATAAAATGCCTTGGTAACAGCACAATTTACTATAAATTCTGGCATATCCCTCTGGTAATAGGGAGGAAACTTAGTGGCCACAGGGCTCTGATAGTAACGTGAGCCAAACAGCTATGTGAGGGACTATAATTATACCCAATGTCAAAACAAGGGCCCTAGTCATTGATGGATATAGGTCTTTATGTGCAACAGGAAAGAACATCTATGGAAAATCAATTTCTTTGTTGTGAAAAATGACTCATTGTCATTCCTAACATTTTACTTTGGGCTGATTTCATTTTTAGAGTTCAAATTTGTTTATGGTGTGCAATAACGATGAAAAATGTCTGTGTTCCGTAGTGGTTTTGATTAAAGATAATGGAACTTTCCATTTATATACTACTTTACACTTTCAAAACACTTACTTTCACTTACATTACATTTCATTTTACTCCTCACAGCAACCCTTTATGGTAGTTAGGGACGGATGGCTCTCACAGTTCTGGAGGCTGGGAATCCATGGTCTAGGCAATAGCGGGTTCATTATCTGGTAGGGGGTCGGTCTCTATTTCCAAGATGGTACTTTGTGGCTGTATCTTATGTAGGTGAGGAATACTGTGTCCTCACCTGGTAAAGAGCAGAAGGGGATGAAAGGGCTACATTCTGTATGAAGCCTCTTTTATAAAGGTCTGAATGCCTTTCAGGAGGGAGGAACCCTTATAATCTAATCACCTCTTAAAGGCCCCTTATTCAACAGTGTCACGTTGACCATTAAGTTTCAACACCATAATTTTAGATTACATTTAAATTATGAAGAATAAAAATGACATGTTTGATCAAATGTTTTGGATATCCCCCAAAAGAAGGTGCAGAAATAGTGAACACCTACCCAGAAAAGAATAAACTCCCTACAGTTAGATCAGCATGTGTGTGTGTGTGTGTGTGTGTCTTATTAAAGAAGAAAATATTTGCAGGGCTGATTGCAAAGTTCTATCTCTGGAGCTTTTAAAAACTTTGCTCAGTTGGTTCCATGTTTTTGCTATTGTGAATAATGCTGCGATAAACATGCATGTGCAGGTGTCATTTTTGCAGAGTAAAAGTGGGCTGAATAAAAAAATTTGGCACATATACACAATGGATTATTGTACAGCCATAAAGAGGGACAAAATTATGAACTTTGCAGCAACTTGGATGGACTTAGAGTCTGTAATACTCAGTGATCTATCACAGAAACAAAGAACTGAGTACCATATGTTCTCACTCATAAGTGGACCCTTAGTATACAAGAAAGAGATTGGCAGTAGAGGGACTCTACCAGGGGAGGGAGGGAGGATCATAACATCAATTAGGATGCTAATCCTAATCCAGGCAAAATGAAGTCCAATGGGAGGCCCAAACTTCACCTGTATGTAAGCCACTTACATAATCCATCTTAACTTGTACCCCACATCTTGAAAACAACCAAACCAAAAAAAAAAGCCTCAGAAAAGCCAGGTAGCTTAAGTGATTGAATAGAGTATGGACATGCTTCAAGTCATTTTAGTGTCTATGAAAGTGTAGTCATTGCTAAAACTTTGGCAGCCGGTAGGTGTTGCCATTAGGAACTGCCCTGTGAGGACAGAGGCAGCACTGGGGAATGGCGGCATGGCTTCTCCAGGGCTAAGATGTTCTGTGAACCAACCAGAGTGTGGCTGTGTGTCAGGAAGGAATGACCCACTTGTCCTCAGGAGATTTGTGTGCTCGACACTAAAGACCCACCAAATAGACAGTGATGTGCCAGTTTTATGCAAAGATCAAGAACAGTGCTTTCTTTTCATGGTTTAGAGGTCAAGGAGTGTTTTGAATTCTAAATTATTTCCTTTTGGTTGAAGTTCTGTACTGAAACCATGTTAGTAATCATTTATAAATGTTTGAGACCAGTGCACAATGTGTTGCACAGATAGGCAGCCATATTCCTGATCCCTGTGGTATAAGAGATTAGAAATTCAAGATTTGAGGCTATGACTTGAAAGTCTGAAAAGAATGCCAGAGTAACTGCCACCACTGCTACCATCTCAGAAAGGCGTGAAAGCCGGACTCGGTGGCTCAGCCTGTAATCCTGCGCCTTTGGGAGGCTGAGGTGAGTGGATTGCCTGAGCCCGTGGGTTCAAGACCCGTCTGGGCAACTTGGCGAGACCTCATCTCTACAATAAATCAAAAGTCACCTGGGTGTGGTAGCGCACACCTTTAGTTCCAGCTAATTGGAAGGCTGAGGAGGAAGGATCGCCGGAGCCCAGCAGGTCGAGGCTGTGGTGGCCGGGAGCGGCCACTGCACTCCAGTCTGAGCGACAGAGTGAGACTCCAACTCAAAAAGAAAGGCGTGAAAATCCTGAGAATGGGATTTGTAGTTCTGGTAGAAGAAGTATGTTTTTATTAATTTTGTATTATCTTTGGTGGTTGGATAATATCTTGTGTTGATTAGGCTAGAATATTCAACCAAAATTTCCTTTATGTAGTTCAATTGTTTCTCCATTTGGTTAATTTATTTTAGTTGCCTTTAATTTACTCTCAAATTGTTTTCTTCCTCCACATCCCCTTCTACCAATGTATATACTCTTGATCTGAGATTTTAATACCAAATTTGAAAAAAATAATCCTCTATTTACTTTCCATAGAAAATCCCCAAGGGCTAAAGATGCCAGCTCTTGACACTGCAAGACAGGTCTTGATCATTTTGTATCTTCAGGACTTAGCCCAGTGCCTGACACTTGGTAGGCCCTCAATATTTGTTTGATGAGTTAAAGGAATGCTAGATCACCCTAATGACAATGTAGGGATCATAAGCCTTAAGAGCTAGAAGAATCTTAGACATTAAATTCAACCTTGTCATTATATTGAGATTCAAAGGGGTTTTCTTTTGCAAAATGAGTTAGTGCTGAGACCAGAATCCAGCCACCTTGTAGCTTTCTCGATTTGTCAGCAAATGGATATTCCATTTCTCTGACCAGTGCCGCCTTTGATATTTCTGTTTTTATGAATTGGCGCACCGAGGGTAGATATTATACCTGGAAATCTTCTAGCCCATCCACTTAACAGCCCATTTTCCAAATTGTGTTTCATGGGACATTAGTTCCAAGGCTCTCTTATAAATAACCTGGGAAAATAGATCCTCTGGTTACATAAAAGTGGACGATACCGCATACTTTATTTCTCTTATGGAAACTCATGGTACACATTACCATAGAAAGGGCTCCAAGAAGACCTTTGAAGAAACTTGTTTCTTGAGTATTCTTGGGAGCTCCCTAGATTGTTTGGGCGTTGAATGCTGTACTTGTAATGTGTTTACTGATACTCTGCGAAGCAGTGTTCCCGTGGATGACAATTTGGGAATTGCTGTCATCTAACTTCCAGATTTGACCAAGTGTTACCTACTCTTCTGCAACCCTTGAGATTAACCTCTGTTTTCTATGCTGTGATGAACTGAAGGCAGACCTGGGCACGTTTAAAAAAAATAATTTACCATAAAGATATTAGTCATACCAGCCGTTTGTCAGAAACATATTGTGCTGAAGTTTTCGTAGAAAAGATGGAGAGTTTATGAAGAGTGATCATTCACCCTGGTTTGCTCAGCAAAGCCCAGTTTATTCCCATAGTCCTGCCGTAATTATGAATGCCACCCCTTTTTAATCTCAGAAATGTCCTTTTCAATCTCTTGGACACATAGTCATTCTCCCAAGTTCAGTGCCACCATATTAGCCACCATTTTTCTCTTCAACCCATTCTTTTCTTTGGCAGCCAGTTCTCATTTCTTCTTCCTTTGTTTTCTTCCTTACTACATTCAGTTCTCACTTTCTCTCCTGATGCTGCTTCATTATGCAGAGTTGTTCTGTAGTAATTTGAGACCTAGGGAGTTGAAGGTAAGCTCTCTTCCCCCAGAAGTGAGGTTTCAGAAATTCTTGAGAGACAACTGGTTTCTCTTTGTCAAATAACGTTCCTGCTTGTTGCCAAGAACCTATGAGGAAAATAATCAGAAAGTTAAAAACAACAACAACAAAAAAAACCCTTTTCATAAATAGGCCATAGTCCCTATACCTGTCCATACCCATTATGGTATCCACACTAGGCTCTGTTCTTTCTGAGGACCTGCAGGTCACCACTGAAAAGACCACCTGGTTAACATCATCTGTGGCCTATACCCTTCAGAGCTTGAATTCCAGCTTCCTCCATTCTCAGGGTCCTTGGGATTCTTCACCTTGGTCTTCTGGTTGCTAACTCCCTTCCTCTACTTGCCATGGAACCTGCTCTGCTTTACAGGTGGTGTCTGCTCTGACCATGCTGCCTTCATGGACTGCTCCCTTCTCTCCTACATGTCCTTGTAACTACTCAGCTTCATACTTGTTTTTTCAACTGTGTATTCTAAGTTGAGCTTCCTCCTTATATGCTCTTGAAAATAGAAACTGTCTTAATAATTCTAAATTGCTTTCCATGCCTAGCACAACATAAGACTCAACTAAATTACGGAGTTTTAATCAGACATCATCTGATTCAGCCCTTAAACATGTTCAGTGACTTTCATAAGGTCACTCATTTGTGGAAGGCCAATTGTGGTTGCCAGGAAGAATTGTTGGTTAATAAGAATGAAGTAGCCCAAAATTAATGCTCTGAAGGTCCTGATTACTGTAGGCTGATACTGAGTTTGACTGACTAAGAAATGTCTGCTGCTTATTCCTCATAGGCAATAGCATGAAGATGATTTTATGAACTCTGCAGACTTGAGGTGAGAATTACATGAGACGATGTATATGCTATGTTCTAGTTTGAATCTGGGACATACTGAGTGCTTAGTATATTATAGTTGATATCAATTGTTTTGTTGCTGGTTTTTAGTTCTTTTGTGTTCAAATGACTTGAAGAAGTGAAGCAAGTTGCCTGACTTTGGACAGCTTATGTTGTAGAATCAGCATCGTAGCATCTGCTTGAATTGTCTCCGAGGAGGGTTGGGTGCGTGGGATTGCCATGGTGACAAGGATTCTGCCAGACCCGCCTGTAGCAAGGGAGCTTGCTCTTTTTTTTGAACCTATTGACTTTGATGACACTTGGGCAAAAGTGTCCTCGGGTGTTTGCGGTCACGGCTCCTGGGCTGCATGGTCCTTCTGGTCATCCTTTCCTGGGCTTTCAAGAGTCAGAGTAACAACTTTAGTGCTGAATACTGAACCAGAATCTTGGAGGCTGGTTAAGGCACATATGCATATCTAACACTATAATTCAGAGAGGAAATGATTTGCAGTTCACTATGTCAGGTAAGCACATTTCTGACATGCGTGGTTTTTTCAGGCATTTAGGGGATTGTACCTTTTCCCTCATGTGGAGAGTTGATGGGGCGAGCTCCCTGTCAGCTGTCACCACTGCTCTGGGAGACAGCTGCCCACTGACAGTCTGGCAGCTGTTTGCTGGCAGCCGACTGCTGCATGTCTCCTTGGGGCAGGCCATTTATCACGGGGCTAAGCTGGGGCTGAGAAATGCTGCAGTTTCACAGCCATACTCCTGCTGACAGGCGATCACCCAAGCTACGCCGTCTCCTGCCATGTACCCCTTTGCCTTTACAAAAGGTCTTGGGGCCCAGGTGGGGATTCTTTCATGAAGGGCCTCTGGCAGGGTCTGCTCATTCTGCAGAGGTGCTGATGATAACCCCTGCAGGTGGCATCGCCCTTCCTGAGAATGGCAAGCAGGCATAAAAACACAAATATTGCTGCCCCTTGTGCCTTCACCAAGTATTTATCCAACAAAATATATATTGGCCATCAGTGGCAGGATGTATGATTCCCTTGTCAACTTTATCCTCTCCACATTAGTTTGCTACTATGTCATTGAGTTACTTTTATAATTCATATATAATTTTGTTTTTAAAGTTTATGTCGATTTCCTAATTATTTCTTGCATTTCCATGTTCTCTTGCTGCATTCTGAAGGCTCAGATGAACACTAGCTATGGGGCTTAGGCTGGGCCAAGGGATTGCCACTCTGTTTTGATACATCAGGCCCTTGCCCAGTTCTGCTACTTTTCTTAGTAGGTATCTGAGTATAATGTTTAGTAAGCTACTTGGGGTTTCCAAAACTTATGGTTTCTCTTGCCTTTGGGTCTCTATGTAACACAGTTTCATGTGCCTGGAACACACTCCATACAACACATACCTGGCTGAAGGTGGTCCACCCACTTTCTCTCAGTTACTCATCCCAGCCCAGGAGTTTTCTCCTCCAGGAAGCTCTCTGACTCCTCTTTTGTTTGGGTATCCCAAAATACTCCCTCATTGCAGCTGGTGCAGTCTTACACAGTCCTTTACACAGATATGGCTTACGTTGCATATACTGACTGACGACCGGCTACTTTGTTCTGAGCATTTTGTTGTGAATCATTTATACTTTTTTCTACATCGTCTTTTTTTTTTTTTTTTTTGAGTCAGATTCTCACTCTGTTGCCCAGGCTGGAGTGCAGTGGCATGCTCATGGTCACCGCAGCCTCAACCTCCTGGGCTCAGGAGATCCTTCTGCCTCAGACTTCCAGCAGCTGGAATTAGCGTGTGCCACCATGCCCAGCTAATTTTTTGATTAATTGTAGAGAGGAGGTCTCACCAAGTTGCCCAGGCTGGTCTCGCACCCCTGGGCTCAGGCCCTGGTCTTGCACCCCTGGGCTCAATCCTTTTGCCTCCACCTCACAAAATGTTGAGATTACAGATGTGAGCCACTGCATCTGGCTTCTACATCATCTTTTAATAGCTTCATTGCATATCATAGAACAAAGACACCGTGGATTTTTTGTGTTTTAAAGGAATGACTTGTTGGATATTCAGGGTGTTTCAAAGTTTATTACAGATAATGATAAGATGAATATTCCAGTAACTGAATCTTTATGCCTTCCTTAGGGGAAATGTTAGAAGAGGAATTGCTGGTGCCACTATGTGTGTTTTGTGACTTTATACTTCCTACAGTGTTATTGAGATTAAAGATTTGACCATCAATGAAAGAAAAACCCTTATGATTAAGTTTATTCTAGTTTAATCATTGGCATATAATAAATAATATGCCAATATGCAACATGTTTATTTAACAAAACAACACCTATGTATTTGTTCTAGGAAATTTGAGAAGATACATAAACTGTAGTCTAAGAATTTTATGGTATAAGAGGTGAACAAGACTCATACAGAAATGGTATAAGCAAGGAAAAACTCACAGGGAAGAGTTAAGTGATATTCATGATCAGTCACACAAGTCCTTTCTAGCAGAGTGATTGGGAATAAGGGAGCTCTCTGGATCAGGTATTATTTGAAATGGGACTCACAGCATTAGTATGATTTGTATACTGGAGAAGAGAGATAGGAAATGGAGAGAAAAACTCTTAAGTGGAAAGAACTGTTAAAGCAAAGCTTGGAAGCAGGAAAGCAATAGGCAATTTTCTAGAATAGTGTGTTTCCAAATTCCATGCATTAGAAATGCAGTGCTTTTTCTTTTTTTTTTTTTTTTGAGTTGGAGTCTCTCTCTATTTGCCCAGGCTGGAGTGCAGTGGCACGCTCACGGCCAACCCAGCATCAACCGCTGGGCTCAGACGATCATTTTGCCTCAGTCTTGGAAGAAGCCGGAACTACAGGCGAGCACTACCAAGTCCTGCTAAGTTTTTACCCAGGCTGTCCTTGAACCCATGGGCTCAGGCAGTCTCCTCACCTTGGACTCCCAAAGTGCTGGGATTACAGGCTTGAGCCTCTGCGTCTGGCCTTTTTTTTTTTTTTTTGACTCCTGCCATTTGTACCATCTTTATGCTTCCTGCTTTAACTGCCTGCTATTATTCCTATAGTGTATGTCTATTTTGAATTTAGTCAATCTTAATTAAATAAATATGTACAAAGGAAAGCCATTTCACCTTAAATGGAAAATCTATTGCCTGGTTCACCTTTACCTTTGGAATGCCTGGGACAAAGAATGGAAGCCATAGAGAATAGTGAATAAAGTTTTAATTAATTAATTAATTAATTAATTTTGTTTTTTTATTTTTGTGAATAAAGTTTTAAAATTAAGCGAAATTTTTTGACATGGTATCTCTAAGTCTGTTCTTAAAGTATTTTCCATAGCCAAAAAGGAAAACGTGTGTGTATGAGTGGTATGTTTGCATGGTCGATATTTAGAGATTATGCACTAATTTTGGAAATACTGAAATAGTTTAGCATGCTTTACTAAATGTTCACTCATCCATGTACCCCAGAGTATTTCAGAATACTACTCTCTGCCAGGACTTACCAGACCTCTCAACAGTTCAGTAAGTTGGTGAGTCCATATGTCACACCAGAAGTTCAAAATTCACATTTGTATGTGTGTACATATGTATTTGTGTGCATATACATCTCTGAACATACATTTGTGTGTATATGCAGTATGTGCATGTGTGTTAGTTCATTTTTTATCATAAATTGACAATTTTTAATTGCATGAATGTATTGGGGATACAAAGTGATGTTATCATTTATAAATACAATGTGGAATGATTAAATCAAGCTAGTGATCATATCCATCACCTCACATACTTAACATTATTTTGCGGTGCAAACATTTGAAATTCACTCTTTTAGCAATTTTGAAATGCACACTACTCTGTTAATAACTATACTCACCATGCTGGAAAGAGCTATAAAGATGAAAACAGAAGCGAAAGGACAAATCTGATTGATAAGCATCGTGAGTTAGCAGGCTCGGATTCTGAAGGAAGAGAATAGCTGCACATGCTCTTAGCAGGTATCTTGACACACTTAAACCTGTCTCTGTACCTTCTGTGTAGGAACAGATTCCTGTAAAATTTGTTGTTTCAAGGAGTGTTCATTCCATAAACTAGTATATAAAACCCAGAACCAATAAGGTTAGGGAATGCATACAAAGTTTTTGACCTGCAAGTCTTGAAGCTTTGTCTTTTCTTAGACCTAGGTGGGAACTCATGGAAATAAACTTTTGCATCCTATGTAACTCCTGGCTCTGGACTTCTACACTCCTGATCCTTTTAGCTGTTTGAAATCAGATGAGCATTTGACATTTCAGCCTTAATTTTCTCATCTGGAAATTGGGTTAATGATCTCTCCTTCATGTAAAGATTAACTGAGGTAATAGCCAAAGCCATGCAGACCATCTAAGAAGTTGAATTATTTTCAAATTCTCCAAACATAATGAGGAAATGAGAATAACAAATAAAACTACACGAAACCCAAGTCTCGGAATAACTAGAAGATAGAGATGACCCAACTTCCAATTACAGTAAGTAGAAAAATAAGCACCAAATCCAGTGAGTTGTTTTCTGTACTCCCTGCCTTCAGGGAGTGCAAGGGTAGCTGAGGGGTAGAGAGAAGGAGTTGCACTGCAGGAAATAACAAGGGAGCCAGCAGCAGCCATAAATTTAACCTAAAACCACCATAGGAAGAAAAAGACTATCTTGTGTGTGAAAATATGGAAAGAGATTGATCCAGTTTAGAGTACTCTCTCCTGGAAAATGACTTAAAAGTGCATGCCTGATCTGAGCAGGCAGTCTTGGAAAGGTAAAGCTCCAAGGGGACACAGAAGTGTATTAGTATTTGCATTGCATTAGTTCATAAATGAACTTAGGGAGAACTTTCATCTTTATAATGTTGATTCTTCCTATCAAAGAGCAAGAGTATCTTTACATATGCTGAAGTGGACCTCTGTGTCAGGACTGTTCCAATATTTTCCTGATATGGGTTTTCTGCATTTCTTGTTAAAATTATGTCTAAATGTTTTATTCCTTTGTTGCTATTCTAAATGATGTTTCTTTTCTCTTTGTATTTTCTAATTATTTGTGTAAATGAACACCACTTATTTCCTATGTTAATTTTATACCGTGCTACTTTATTGAATTCTTTTATTATTTGAGTTAATTTTAGCATTGCTTCTCTAGGGTTTCCCAGGTACACAATCATATCATCTGCATACAAATTTTGTTTTACTTATTTTATTCAATTTTATTCAGATAATTAATTTCTCTTGCATAAATGTGCTGGGTAATATATGATTAATAGTGGTAGAAACAGTGGGAAATCTTGCCTCTACATAATGTTAGTGGAGCTACCTTTACTGTGTTCGCATAAAGAAAGAGACTGGTTTTAGGACTAAGGTAAATATTTTAATAGTCAATCCCTACTATCTTGTATTTTTTATTGGAAACATATGCAAAATTTAGCAAGTGCTTTTACGGTCTCTGCGAAGAGAATCATATGGTTTTTTTCTCCCTTGGAGTTTTAATATATATATTTTATAAATGGATTTCCTAATATTGAGGCAACTTTGCTGTCCTTGGATAGGTTTTACTTAGTCATGGTGTTTGATATTCTTTTTTTTTTTTTTTTTAGAAAGCAGGTTTTATTAAGAGGACAGAAAAGCTCCCACAGTGGAAGGGACCTGAGGGTGTTGCCCAAATTTTGGTTAGAATATTTCTACTAACATTTAAACATATTTTTGTATTATTTTAAATTATTTTTATCAGATTTACTTATCAATGCTCTACTCTATAATAATATGCTCGTATAGAGCATGTCTGGTCTTTGAAGATTTGGAACATTTCCTCTGTGAAACCTTGTGGGTCTGGTATATGTGGTATGGTTCTATGATCATTTTCCCTATTTATTCTTGGAAAATTGATCTGTTTGTATTTCTAGTTACCTGTTGCTACTTCTAATGGAGTTAATATTGGTAAACCGTGTTTTCTGAGGAAAGTATCCATTTCATTTTGAGTGTCGAGTTTGTTTGCACAGAGGCTTTTGTAATTGTTTCTTGTGATGTTTTATAATTTCTTCTGATTAAAGAGTTATTTCCTTTTTGCCATTGATTATTTTGTATATATTTTGTATTTTGTATATACATCTAAAAATTAACACTCCTAATATATAAAATACTTTTTTAATGTATAAAAAACTATTTTAAATGAAGGAAAAACAGATAAGAAATATTAATATAAAATTTGGAAAAAGCAATTAACAAAAATATATAAATGGCTTTTTAAATATAAAAATTTGTTAAATTTTACTCATGATGGTACAAATGAAAACTACACTGTAATGTTATCTCTCTCCTATCTGATTGTTACTGGTAAAACACTGGGAAGGGAAACAAACATCACAGCCTGTTTTCATACAGATTAACATAAGTGCCACACAACAAAATTTTATCTTATCTCATTCTTATTAGTTAGTATATTTCAATTATTCAATAAAAATTGCAGTATAAGAAGAGTAAAGATATAAAACGATACACATTCTGAAGAGGCAAAGTATTCATTAATTAGAACCAGACTCATATGACACACAGATGGTAGACTTATCAGACAGGGAATTTAAAATCACAATGATTAAAATTTGAAGGACTCTAGTGGAAAAAGTAACATAGTGCATGACCGGTGTACAATGTAAGAAATAATCTAAAGGATGTACTACAAATTTTAAAAATGCACTTTCGCCGGACTCGGTGGCTCAGCCTGTAATCCCGCGCTTTGGGAGGCTGAGGTGAGTGGATTGCCTGAGCCCGCGGGTTCGAGACCCGCCTGGGCAGCGAGACCTCATCTCTACAATAAATCAAAAAATCAGCCAGGCATGGTAGCACCTGCCTGTAATTCCGGCTACTTGGAAGGCTGAGGCGGAAAGATCACTGGAGCCCAGCAGGTCGAGGCTGCGGTGGCCGGGAGCGGCCACTGCACTCCAGTCTGGGTGACAGAGTGAGACTCCAACTCAAAAAAAAAAAAAAAAAAAGCACTTTAATAAAATGAATAATGAGCCCTTTGATGAACCCATTAGTAAACTTGATACAACATAGGAAATAATCAGTTAGCTTAAAGACAGGTCAATGGAAAATACTCAGAATTAAACATAAAAGAAAAAAAAAGCAGAACAGAATATCCAAGAACTGTGGAGCAATTTCAAACGGTATAACATACATATAGAGAAAAAACCAAAAAAACAGAACAAAACTGTAGTAATTTAGGGAGCTTAAGAACATGTCAGAGCTGGGCTCGGTGGCTCGACCTGTAATCCCACACCTTGGGAGGCTGAGGAGAGTGGATTGCCTGAGTCTGCGGGTCCGAGACCCGCCTGGGCAACTTGGTGAGACCTCATCTCTACAATAAATCCAAAAAAAAAAAAAAAAAATTAGCTGGATGCGGTAGCGTGCGCCCGTAGTTCCAGCTACTTGGAAGGCTAAGGCAGAAGGATCGCCGGAGCACAGCAGGTTGAGGCTGCGGTGGCCGGGAGTGGCCACTGCACTCCAGTCTGGGTGACAGAGTGAGACTCCAACTCAAAAAAATAAAAAGAACATGTCAAGATAAATACCAAAACAGTCAGAACAACAATAACAAACAAAAGAAGAATACCCAGGCATATCATATTGAAACTACAGAAAACCAAAAACAAGGAGAAAAATCTTGAGAAAAGTCATAGAGAAAAATCCTTTTTAACTATTTAGGATTCTAGTATGAAATTCTATCTGTGACAATATAATCTGCATTGCAAATGTGTGTGATTACATCACTATGGGTGTGGGAGAAAAAAGTACTGGCATATAAGTAACCTTGGAAATGGTGAAAAATGTAAGACTAAGAAAAAAAGGAGCTGCACACAAGCAACTCCAGATGATAAAGTTCCTTCTACAGGGAGGCATAAAGGTTTAACAGTTCTGAAACCAATATATATGTATACTAGAACTAAACAATTAGTAAAGGAATCGTGTATGGTGGGAACCAGATTTCTTGGTGTTAAAGTGGAAGGTTATATTAGAGATAATTAAGGGAAGAAGGCTAATATGATCCATGTAGTAATAGGTTAGAATTAGAGATTTTAGTATGAACTCTTGTGTTGGTTGCTTAATATAGATATAGATAGATATTTTCAGAAATGTTTATAGGTATGTGTATATATGTGGGTTACTATATACTCATGGGTAACTGTATGCACATGCACATGTCACCTGAGAGAACCTGGAAACAATGACACCACAGTAGAAATGAGCACACCCAGTACTCAAAACCTTAGTTTCTAATACCATTCTTCAATAAAAGGATCCATTGGGGAAATAACTGATAAGACAGGTGTAGAAAATATACAAAATGAATCTGGAGCATTTTGTAATGCCAGAAAATAAGGAAGTGCTAAACAGTGCGTGATGTGGTATGCCAGAGTAACACAGAAACTAACTGAAAGGGTTCTTGATGACCAAGGCAATTTGAGCAATGAATAGTAGTAGTTTGAATTTTTGGTAGTTTGAATTCTAACCAAAAATGATAAAAATTCATGTGTCCATACCTGCATAAATAAGTGATTGATTAAATAAATAAATAAATAAGGAGACAGATAAATCTCCTGTGCAGAAGAATTCCAAATGTATGTAGATACTCTGTACCCAAGAAGGTGGAACCTATCTTTTCATTTCTTAGGTATGGGCTGTTCATAATGACTTTCCTAGAGAGTATAATATGGAAAGGGCAGGAGAGAAAAGCTTTCTGGTAGAGAAACCTAACCATCAAAAGTACTAAGTCATTCTCATAATATGTATGTAGATAGTATGGGGTAATAAGGAGGACACTTTACCTCTGCCTTACCTGTTTACCTCTGCCTTATCCCCAAAAGTCCATGACCACTGTCTAATTATGAGAAAAATATTAGACAAAACCAATTGAAATGATAGTCTGTGACATACCTGACTAGTACTCTTCAAAACTGTCAGAGTCATCAAAAACCTAGAAAGTCTGAGAATTGTCTTGGAGCTTAAGGACTCATAATGACTAAATGTCATATGGTATCTTAGATGGGATCCTAAGTTAGAAAAAATCATTAGGTAAAAATTAAGGAAGTCTGGAAAAACTAGAAACTTTACATAATAGTAATATGTCAATATTGCTTCCTTAAATTGTGTCAAATGTACTGTGCCAGTGTAAGATATGAATAATGAAGAAAATTGTTTATAGGCTACATGGGAACTCTTTACTGTATTCACAATTTTTCTGTAAATCTAAAACACTTTAAAGACTTTATTAAAAAAACTAAAAAAATCACATATAGCTGTCTATATGTATAGTGTATATGTGTTCAGGTGTATATGCACAAATGTATATCTGTATACCTCTATATGCATATGTCCATTTTTCAGCTTTTTAATGAGAGTGCTGAGAATCAGTGATATCTCAGTAGCTACCAGCACCCCAGTAGCCTAGATCTTGGTTTCTAAATGCCATTTACCACTAAAATAACCCTGGCTCCTTGAAAGAATAGCTGATTCCAGGTGGGCGTTAGAAAAGGATATGATGAAATTGGAGCATCCTCATGTACCAAAAAGAAAATATTCAAAGAATGGTGGGAATATAGCAAGAGGATATGGGAACCATGGGGATATAGCAAGAGGATATGGGAACCACTTTGAAGGAGTTCCTCCTGGCAAAATCTTGGACAATTTGAGTTTCAAATAAATATCATTTAACTATTGTGACTATTGAATAAAGTATAAATCAATAAATACATGAATAAGTAAATAGATATATGGGGAGATACATTAGAAAGCCAACTAATAAATATCAAATGAATGGTAGAATTAGAAAATCATTCATTAGAAAATGAATGGTGGAATTTGCAACTATCATAATAATTAAATCAAATAAGAATCATCAATGAATGTCAATGAATGTTGACACTAATAGATGACAGTCTGAGGAGGAACAGGATATTTTCATTATTTGAAAGTATCCACAAGATAGGTTTTTATTACAAAGAGTAAACTGATAACTTTGCAGAGGGAAAGAAGTAGTAGACATTACCTCATTTTTTACAGATTGAGCCTCTCTAATCCAAAATTCTGAAATATGAAATGGGCCAAATTCCAAAACTTTGAGCACTGCCATGATCATAAAGATAAGATTGTTAAACTGTAGAAAAAGTGCCTGTAGGCAACATGATGAATATGTGTGACGGGCTAATTGAAGGACTAGGAGGCAGCATTGACATTCTCTTCTTATAATCTTAGGGCGCTGGCACTTTGTTCAGACATTGTTGTCTGCTTATAAAATCAAAGACTTAAAAACAACAACAAAAACAGGTCTCACGTTGATGCCCAAGCTGGAGTACAGTGACTTGATCGTAGCTCACTGCAGCCCCAAACTCCTTGGCTCAAGTGATCCTACCACCTCAGCCTCCTGAGCAGTTGGGAATACAGGTGTGTGTCACCACACCTGGCTGCTGTTTATATATATAAGTAGAGATGGGGTCCCACTATGTTGCCCAGGCTGATCTTGAACACCTGGGCTCAAGTGATCCTCCTGCCTTGTTTTCCCAAAGTGCTAGGATTACAGCCATGAGCCACTGTGCTTAGCCTCAGAGAGAGATTTCTAAGACAAAAACCATCGTTAGTGAGACAGATGACTCTGGAAGAAACATTTTAAAAGCCAACCAGCAGAATGCCTCTGTGTCCCTAGAGGATCCACTTCCTAGTCTTTCTGATGTTTCTTCTCACCTAGAAAAATAAAGTACAGTGTACAGTAACCTTTTAATTAAAACACAGCATCACAGGTGGAGACGGAAATCCTGCTGTTGTTTGTTGTTGCTCTTAACAGCCAAAGCTGGTATTCTGGTGATGCTGCTGTGCTGCTTAGTTACCCTGGATTTTACTACTGGCAAAATCTTGGACAATTATTTTTTCACTGTATTGATGACATCTAACATGTTTTACTAATACTTATGTGTAAATAAATATAAGAAAATGATTGCTTATTGGTAACATTTAAATTCAGAGTCAGAAATGATGGTGATGCCCAGCAACTAAAAATTGTCCACATGAGTGGCTGATAGTGACACCTTGCTACCTAATGGTTCAATGTACACAAACTTGTTTCATGCACAAAATTATGAACCATTTTGTGTGAAATTACTTTCAGGCTGTGTGTAAAGGAATATACAAAACATATGTTTAGAATTGGGTCCCATCCCCAAAACATCTCATTATGTATATGCATATATTCCAAAATTTTCAAAAATCTGAAACTAGAAACACTGCTGGTCCAAAGCATTGGATAAGGGATACTGAACCTGTAATCAAAGATCAGCAGTAACAGGGTTAATGCACTGCATATTTCTCCTGTCATGATGCCCTGAAAAGAACTCAGCATCAGTTCTGTGGTATTCCTGCCAAAGGTGCATACTCTGAATCTAATCATGAGGGAAAAATCTAATGGAATTATGAAGAAACTTCAGAGAAACAAAAATTAGGAACGTTGTGCAAAATACTTTAAAATGTTCATAGTGAAATACAGAGATAGACTCTTTCAGATTAAAGGGGGAAAAGAGTCATGCAACGGAATGCAAAATATGATATATACTTTTGGGTTTGCTATAGAGGGCAGGTTTTGAATAATTAGCAAAACATAAAAAAGCTATGAAAAGTAGATGATAGTATCGTGAATGTTAATTTCCATTGCTTATGTACACAGGAGGGAGATGGGGAAGAAGAAAGGGGTTATAGGAGGGAGAAGCATGAATAATCCAGTTTAGTGTGTAGTGAAATGCAACCTTCAGGCAATCTTGTTGAATGGTATCTGGAAATATTTTATTTTATTCTTCTAATTTTTATGCAAGTCTGAAATTATGTAAGAAAATTTTAAAAATAATTTGAAATAAAGATTCAATTAGATGATCTGGGTTAATCACCACCAAAAGATGTGTCAATTAAAAATTGCTCAGCAGAAGAAGTAGAGACAGGAGAGTTTAGAGAGAGAAGTTAGGCGCTGTGTAATGGGCAACTATTAAAGGCTTGAGTATTCAGAGTAAGTGGTACGCTTTATGAAGATGAATGGGATAGGCATGAAATACAGTTGGCACTTCAGAAATGCTGTCGTCAGAAGTGGGAGGAGGATTCTGTTCTTGGGTTCTAGCTATTTAGGGACATCAAGGAGGCAGCATTGACATTCTCTTCTTATAATCTTAGGGCGCTGGCACTTTGTTCAGAGAGTTTAGTACATGTTGTTTGTGAAAGCTGAAACTGCATGATTCCCTTAAGTATAAGAAACACTCATTAATGAGAGTAAAACCATGTCTTCAGGGATGCTGATAGCCACTCGAGTTTTGTATCAATCACACGACCTGGGTCATTTCTTATTCAAGACGAACTCATGCACACATGTATGTATGCATCCACAGTGTGTGCTGGAAGGAGGGTTGGCGAGCTTTGTTGTTTTTTTTTTTTCAGAGAGTTGCAAGTACATCTTTTATGCCTGTTTCTACGCTGTCTTCCTGCCTGTCTGCTCTTCAGTTATTTAGCTTCAACTTTTCATTACTTCTTCACCAAAGGAAAAAAAAGAGGAAAGGAAATACTAATGAATCTTTATGGTCATTTATCAGAAATTCTTTAGGGGTGTTATGGGTCTAGAAATCAGTGGAATTGGTGTTTTTCTTGTCCTCATTTATTTTCTTTCTTCTGGGATTCCTATCTCTCTACTTCCTGCCCCCATCCCATTTTCAAAGAAGATGAGAGTGGCATTGTCTCTTTACCTTCTAATGGTATAAACTGCAACTTATCCCTAAACTTTTGAAGGGTAGATTCTGACACTTGGAGAGGGATGACTTATGTTTAATTAAAATCTGCATCCTGAATGTAAATGGAAAAATGCTTTCCCACCATGCACATTTGCCCCCAGTTCTCCCCAGCTTATAAGATAATTCTACTGTTACTGTCAACCCCTTGACCTTCTGAGGAAAAGAGACTTAGGGTTTCAGTGACTATTGTTCAACTACCTGAATGATGATCAGAAAATGCAGTGCATATTCATACTTTGAATGGTAAAAATGTGGTGAGAAAAAGGCTGGAGGTGGGAGCTCTATACGTACTAGAGGGGACCCCTAAAAAACCAAAATTATCCTTTGGGGTGCAGGTCCTGGTATTACAGTCTTCTCCAACTTAGGAATGTGTTCTAGGAAACCATTAGCATTAGTGTACCAACTAGCATGGTTATGAGAGGCTGCATTTGGCTTCAGTGAATTTATTTTTAGAGATTCTTTCAACGCCTTTGTCCATTTCATGATGGGTGGTTTATGAGTGCATCTGCCCATACCATGCTGAGTGTTCAGCAATTTTGACCAAAAACAGCATGACCTCCATGCCCTATCCTCCCCATTCACCTGATCTTGCCCCAAGCAATACATTTTTTGTTTCCCCATATTGAAAAAGTCCTCAAAGGGAAGCATTTTGGCAATGTGGAAGAGGTGAAAGAATAAATGGACAAAGAGCTAAAAGGTATCAGAATTGACAAGTTCAAAAACTGTTTTGAGCAGTGGGAAAAAAATGTCTCAATAACTGGATTGTATCAAGCAGAGAGTACTTTGAAGATGACTAAAGTTTAAAGATGCAAAAATAAACACATAATTTTTTATAAATAAATTCTGGCTTTTTGAATCCCTTCTCAAATAAATGAGAATGTATATTCCAATTGATTTCTCTTTTCTGTGGATTTTTGTTAAATGTCCATGTCTTTGAACACAAACCTTCATTCCAAGATATATGAAATATATATATGCTTGATATATATATATACATGATCAGTTATACATGGAAGACTTTTTAGTAGTTTTCTCTTTTTTTCAGACTAAGAATTTAAATTACTTTACTGTTACTATTTTACTCTATTTGAGTATTATGATATCTTTGGGGACTATTGGCATGGTTTTGCTTAAGCTCTTTGATTAGGGGAATTTTAATAAACTTTAATTTTTATATGAAATTGACAATCAGTATAATGGATACTGTTAAGACTTCTTGCTAAAATGAGAGGTGGAAGAGGTGATCTACATAGCATCCCCAGCACAGTTATTTTGTGTGATTGCCAACATAATTGGGTAAATAATGGTGCTGCTCTCCCGTTGCACACATGAGTTGTAGTAAATAACTGCCCATGGCTAGTTATTCACAAACAATGGTGAACATGCTGTGAGACATGTTTTAAGAACTATGCTTTTCTCAGGCATTTATTTTCACTTTTTTCCTTCAGAAATATATTGAAGAATAATACAATATATCTAGTCTTTTACAACTCTAAAATATGCAGAATAGAAATTTATGCACATTGTAAATACTTTGAAAATATTGAAATAAACAAAAATAGGTCTCCTTTTCAAAGTCTCTTTCCCTTCACCCCCTCCCTCCAGTCCCAGTAATTAACAAGGTTTAGGGTATTGATTTGATATTTTATAATTTTTTATATGTACATATGAATATACCTATTTATCTACATTTGACATGTATTGAAATGCAGACAAATTAGCTAATTCCTTTTAGTTGATCTTCAAGGATTGGATATTCTTGCATTTAGTGGTACTCATCCTGAAATGACTATGAAAACTAATTTTAATACTCATGTCATGAAGTGGAGAAAAAAAATCATGCTGTGATCAATATCTCTAAAATAAGCTTTGATAAAAAATACTGTATTGCATCCTTTCTGTTGATAAGTGGGGATAATTTGTTTTTCCATATTAGATCTTTAAAAATTATGTTGTGTATTCTGCTTAACTAGGAGAAATATGCAGATATGAGAATCTTACATTACACTTTTGAACTTTACTGGATAATGGATTTTAATAGAGAAAATGAAAAACTTGAAGATAGTGTAAAATATTTTCCAAAGGCCAGGTGGATAGAATGATTAATGAGAAAACAATGCTGGTGGCCAAATATTTCTAGAGATGCAACTGAGATTTAGAAAGAAATAGCCTCAGCATCTGACTAGACTACTGCAGAATCTTCATGTAATTATATTCTTTTAACTCCTCAAGCAGCATTGGAAATTTGAATATTTTTCAATCTTTAATGATTTATTCTTAAATCTGTACCATTGTACTCGTCCTTAGATATTTTAGATGTATATATATGTACATTTTCTCTACGAAAGCTTTAAGTTATTCAAGGGCATGGAAATGCCTTTTTATTCTTGGATATTGCTATATATCGTACTCAATCCCATCTGAATTTGCATTTGCATTTGATATGGATGCTTTGTAAGTGCATGAACAATTAATGAAAGAAAGAGATAAGTTTAAATATCCATTTGAATTACTTTATTGTAGCATTATATACATAACATTTATGTAAATACTTTATTTAATATTCAAGTTGTTTTAGACTGGTCTTCAACGGTTTTATTTATTTTTTTGTCAGGGACAGATTTTTAAAAAATGAATTTCTCTTGTTTATTTTTATCTATCTATCAATCTATTTATTTTTTGAGTTGGGGTCTCACTCTGTTGTCTAGACTGGAGTGCAGTGGCATGTTCCCAGCCACTGCAGCCTCGACCTGCTGGGCTCCAGTGATCCTTCTGCCTCAACCTTCCAAGTACCTGGAACTACAGGTGTGCACCACCACACCCGGCTAATTTTTTGATTTATTGTAGAGATGAGATCTTGCCAAGTTGCCCAAGCTAGTCTTGAACCCGTGGGCTCAGGCAGTCCTCTCACCTTGGCCTCCCAAAGTGCTGGAATTATAGACATGAGCTACTGCACCCAGCCTCTCTTGTTTGTTTTTAAAGAACATTTTTATAAAATGTAGCATTCATATAGAAATTGACATATGTCACAGTATTCTCTTAATGAATTTTTAAAATGCAAAGAGACATGTACCTGGTACTCATATAAAGAAACAGAACATTCTTAACTTCCACAAATCCCTCCTTCTACCTAATTGCATTCCATTCTACCCATTCCGCATACCATTCAAGGTATGCTAAAATTTGACATGTACTAGCATTTGTTTTAGTCAGGAATCCATTGGTGGGAACTTAGATTGCTTTTATTTGTTTTGACAGCTTGGCTATTGTGAATAACGCTGCGATGAATGTGGAAGTTCAGAGTCTCTTTGACATACTGATTAGAATTCCTCTGGATATGTACCCAGAGTACTGGGGATTTCTGGATCATATAGTAATTCTACTTTTTGTTTCTTGAGGAATCTCCATAGTGGTTTCCATAATGTGGAAATGTACATTAGTATATATTGATATTGATATAAATATCACATTGTACCCCATAAATATATACAAACATTTAAAAAAGAAATACAAAACCTCAGTGTAGAGTTGTTATTTATGAATACATGTTCTCTTTTACTAGAAGCTGCCCCACAGTTCTCTGAAGTGGCTATACCAATTAAGATCCCCAGCCTGCAGCAGTGTATGAGAGTTTGAGGTGCGACACATGCTGGTCAGTCTTGTCACTGTCAGTGTTTTTCTTTTAGCCACTAAAGTGGGTGAGTAGTTGGATATCATTTGTGGTTTCCTTGATGAATAAAGAGACTAAGCCCTTTTTATATCTTTATCAGTCATTTTTATATCTCTTCTGTGAGGTTTCTGCTCAAATCTTTGCCCAGTTTTCTGATGGTCTGTCTACCTTTTTCTTGTTAATCTCTTAAAGTACTTGATTCTCTATGTATTCAGGGTCCTGATCTTTTGTTTCACATAATCTTTTCTTCCATTATGTATCGTGCAATTTCATTTTCATAACACTGTCATTAGAATAAGAGAAATTCTTTGTTTTCATGCAGCGAATTTATAATATTTTTTCTTTAAGGATTATGCTTTTTTTTCAGTAAGCTCACATATGATTTCCTTTTTATTATTTTCTTTGGGTTTTGTAATAGGCTGAAAAATGATTCTCCAGAAGATATCCACATTAAATCCCTAGAACCTATGAATATTACCTGATTTGGGAAAAGAGTCTTTGAAGATGTGATTAAGTTAAAGATTTGAGGAGATAATTCTGGATTACTTCAGGTAGACCCTAAATGCCATCCAACTATCCTTATAAGAAAGAGGAGGAGACAGACACCCAGAGGAGAAGACACAGAGATGAAAAGGCGACATAAATAGAGGAGGGTGGTGTGACCACAAGCCAGGGAGTTCTGACTGCCAAAGAAGCTAGAGAAGACAGAGACCAGATTCTCCCTGGGAACTGCAGGAGGAAGCACTTCCCTGTCAACACCTCACTCTCAGACTCCTTGTCTTCAGAACTGTGAGAGAATGCACTTTTGTTGTTTTAAGTAACAAGTTTCTAGTGTAACTTGTTACAGCGGTCTAGGAAATACAGGTTACATAGGGTTTTTTCAGTGGCTCCATGTGGTTGACTCAGAGCCATACCAAGATTTAGCAAATGCTTTGAGGACAGAAAGACTGCAGATTATCATCATGTCTCTTCAATTCCATAGCCCTGGGCTCTTGACCTCCAGATTCCTATTAGACTTGGTACTTTTCCTATGTCGACAGGTAGACAGACAGACAGACAGACAGACAGATAGATAGATTACAAACAAGTGATGTATGGATAGGTCGATGATAGATATGTAGATGATAGAGATAATAGAGAGATGGTGGATAAATGGGTAGATAGATGGTAGATAGGTAGATATATAGACACATGATAGCTAGATAATAGATGGATAGATGGGTGTATAGATTAACAAGCCTAGATAGATAGCTGATGGATATATGGACAGACAAGCAGTATTTTATTTGGCCTTTTTAGTTGTTTTCAGTGGGATTGTTGGTGTTTCCCAGCTATCCCATCGTGGTGGACAGTACAAGTCTGATGTTAACTTTTTTTTAAGTTGAAAATACTCCCAATTTTTCTCTAAGTTTACTTCATTCTCTAGAAAAATAATAAGTTCCTGATTTTTAGATAGAGTGTTCCTTGTTCTAGGGTATGAAGCAGTGACTAGAACAAGAACTCCCTTCTTCCTTATTGGTACGGTGTAATCAAGTTGCTCTTCGATTTATCCATTTCTGCAATGTACTATAATAATTTTATTAGGTTTTTCTGGCATTAGCATGGGTGTAAAAGAGTAAAGATAACTAATTCAAATCTTAATGAAATATTTTTTGCAAGATCTCGTGGTAGAATGAAAAAGAAATATATCTAATTTTCCTTTTTTATTAACATATTTATTTATTTGCATGTGAGCTAGACCTTTGCCATGTTCCTGGTTGTGGATCAGTACTCCATTTTTCTTTTTTTATTAAGAGAAGAGATAAGGAAAAAATAGAATTTTTTGGGTTTTTTTTAATAGTTAAAAGTGTAATTTATGAATAGCTACAAGGTTTGCTTATGTGCTTAAGAACTTGGATAACTGATAATGACATTGAGAATTGTAAAATGTATCAATAAGGAATAAAATGTATTTTGTGTGTGTGTGTGTGTTAAAAGTAGGATCTTTGAACTTCAGAAAAGATATTGTGTACTGTATTTTTCACTTTGAATTGCTGTTGATCAAACTAAAAACTCTGAACAGGGCTTAGACAAGTGTATCATCACACACACACACACACACACACACACACACACACACACACACACACACATCTTTGTTTGAACTTTGTAGCATCCTCCCCTCAATGGCAATCTTTGGCTGGTCAGGTAAGAGTATGCAGAAAACTCAGTGAAAAATATGAGAGTGTGAAAGAAATGTAGCTATAGGCAATCTCAAGGGAAAAGGAATAGTTTAGAGTTACAAGGAAATTAACATCACATGTTTCTCAGATTGGTGATGTGATGATAATTGGAATAGAATGACAGGCAAGAGGAATGCTGTTTAGTCCTTTGGGGTTTCTATGTAAAAGCAATCTGTTGCATAGCACCTGGGGTGGGCAATGTGGAAATAAATTCCCAATATGTTAGTTTAGATTGGTGCTTCTACTTAAGAAAAAATAAATTAAAGAAAGGTTGCTTCAATGTTCCTCTAAATTAATTTAAGAAATGTATACATCAAACTTTTAATAAAAGAACAAAAGAGAAAAGTTGTGTTTTTCCCTTATTTACTTGTCTTTCATATAAGAATGCCTAGTTAGGGTCAAGAGAACTATGGTGTGCATTGTTTTCCCCTGGTGTTACAATCTTCAGCTTTCCATATTTTCTGTGTTGCAGTGTAAGCTGTGGATTTTGTGAAGGATCTTTTGCATGTGACTTTAACTGTTGTTCAGTTGTCTAAAAGTGACTGAGATTGGAGGTTAAAGACCATGCCTTTTTGAGAAAATCTAGTTAGCATTCAATAGTTGATTTTTTTAAGGAAATCATTTCAGAATTGAGGCATTTTATTTAGAAATATGAATATATATTATATATATTTATTAGAATATATTTACTAGGATATATTTATTTAGTATATAGGTGGCGTTGTGCTGGCACATTGCCTGCATGAAATACATCAGGAAAACAAGAATCAACTATCTTAAGAAACTATGCTTGAAAAGTGTCAATTGTGATAGGTATCATTTTTCATAGACTATGATGTAGTTTCATACTGATATTTAGATTTACTGAAAGGAAAAAAATCACTAAAATAGGCATTCTTATGACTATGAATTGTTTAACAAGGAGCATCAATAAAATATAACGAAAATTTTCATCATCATGTAATATTGTATCTGAATATTACACCCAATTACTGTGTGAGAGGCGAGGTTAAGATTTAGCCCAAGTGGATGATTCAAAGAGTGTCTTCTGTCTACCACATTTATCTGTTTATTTGTTGACTTTGAGGCCAGATCCTGCCATGGCCCAAATCCTAATTGAAGGAAGATGGTGGGATGTTTTGGAATACGGGCTCAGGCAATCCACTCACCTCAGCCTCCCAAAGGCGCGGGATTACAGGCTGAGCCACCGAGCCCGGCTTGCCATTTTCTAATGCTAGTTTTATCACTGGATAGAGTGTCAGCAATAATACTAGTGAAAATACTAGCTTTTTAGAAAAGATTCTGAAGACTGTAAAAGTTTTCATTTGATAACTAAAAACTGTTATGTAGAATGCGTGATAAACTTGCTATGTATAATTCCAAAGGAACTCCAAAGAAGCCCAAAGAATCTCCTAATACAAATGAGTGAAATTTGTAAGAAATTATTTTAGTCAACATAACTAAGATCTAAATTTATCACCACTGAACAAAGTTCAAGTAAAGACAAATCACATGCTGGGGCTATTATCAGAAAATTAATGAACTGGATGGTTAGACTCAGTCTTTTTCTCTAATTATGTAGTTTTTGTTTCTTTTTGGTGTAACAGAGGTCAGAGCAGTTTTCCTTTTGCTGTAACTGAGGTAAGTAGATTTAAGGCCTCTACCTCTACAGTTATGATATTAGAAGACTTTGAACTTGATTTTTCACTTTCAAAGCTCTTTTCCTCCAACTCTGCCCTTTTCTGCACAAACGAGGGCAGATAGAAATGGCTCTATGTTTAAAGGTTCTAGGTTCCTGGAGTGCCCTACTTTTGAATTTAAATATTTTTACTTTTGATATCATATGCATCTTAAATCCCAGAGAAGTGATTCTACAACAGCTGCACATTCATTTTACAGTGGTTTGCATTAATTCAGAGCCTACTTGCTCTTCTAATACATTATTTATCATTGTGTTAAGAATAAAAATAATGTCAGTGGTAGATTGTTGCAGCATATTTCTACATATTAATACTATCTACTAACTTATTCCCTTCCATTACTAGAGTAAATTGACAATACGAATCTCTGCCTCCTCTGAGAAGGAAAATGTTTTCTAATTCCAGCAAAGAGTTTCTTTCTTTTTTTTAGAAAAATGTATATGTCATTCATATTACTATTTTTATGGGGAGGAATTGTGTAGGGTGATTGTGGAAGCAGAATATTGTATTTTTAAATGAGTGATTCCTAGGCAGCTGTTGACTGCTCTTTATAGTCATCTTACAACTATGTCACTTAATTCTTGACACTGCCCTTGGAGGTAGAAGGACTCATTAAATCCAGAGGATCAGGACTGGTGACAAGAGGTTAAATGACTTGCCTAAGGGCATGCATCTGGTACCTGGTACAAACTAAACAGAGATATGGTCTTGACTTTCAACAATATAATTAATGGGGGAGATACAATAAACCTAAGTAAAAGTGTTTAAAGTCCCAAACACGCAATCATACATAGCCAGTTGCCACTCAGAGGTTTTCAGCTCTGACTACAGATTAGGGTTGCCTGTCAGGCTTTTTAAAAATGATTAATGGGTCCCATCCCCAAACACTGATTTATTCTATTTTGACTGATTCCTGGCATCAGCATTTTTTAAAGATCCTCAGGTGATTCTATTATGGAAACAGGACTGAGAATCCCTGTTTCCTTTGTAGGAATTGAACAGGGCTGTGTGTGAAATAAGATCATGGAGGGTTTTGCACAGAGGAGTGTTATGATTAGGGGAAAGAGGAGTGTTTTCTGGTAACGTATCTGAGTAAAGGCAAGGATATATTTTGTTTAACTTTATTAGAGAGTCACTATTCATAGATACATTGTTTGCTGAGACCCAGTAGTTGAACTTAAATGAATGAAAGCAGAATAATAGATGCATTTTCATGGCTGGAGCTGTGAATACAAATTAATATATTGAAAGAAAGGCAATTGGGTAAGGAAGGATTTCATCTAATTAAAGCAGGAATGTGTACTCCATGTGGGGTTTCAAAGAAGGGATATAAATTGATCAGGTGAGACTTGAGGAAGGTTATCACTGTTTTTCTAGAAAGAAAAGATCAGAAGGGAAATAAAATGTTGATGTTAGAAAGAAAAAACATTTTAGTAGGTAATTTAGGACTGTCTAAAGGAACGAAGAGACAATGCAAGATGTAAAAGTGAAAAGAAGAGGAGGAAGAGAATGCATCTACTATTCAGGGCCACCTACTGTATTCTCAGTGTTTTTATATGTCAACACCTCAATGAGGCAGCGTTTATTACAGACAATTAAAATGAGGAAGCTGGGCTAAGCAAATTTACATTATTTGCTCAAGGTCAGAAGATTAGAAATGGGTGATGTGATTGTTCAAATATAGGTCTTTCTCGCCCAAAAGTTAGCCCATTCACTACATCCCCTTTATGTCAAGCCCTGCTGCCATATAAAGAACACACATTATAAAGAACATCAAGAATTACTGAATTAATGAATGTGAGGCAACAGGGGGTGACAGATTTCTAGATACTCCTTTGCTGTTAATCTTTTGACTACCAGAACATAATACAAATAATTTGCAGGAAGACCAGATTAATAAACCATGCAACATAAAAGCAGGTGGAAAGAGAAATAAGAGAGATAATGTGACCTGTGAGTACTGACAGCCAACATGGCTTTAGTAATGTGGCTAAGAGATGGCATTGGGTTGAATTGTTTGTAGACAGTTGGGGAGGAAGTTCACTTAAGAAGGGGATAATAGGCCAAGAGCACAAGGACAGAAACCTGGACTGTACTTCTCTCCTGAGTTGTGAGTTCCTACTAAAAAAAAACCTCAGTTCTTTAGCCCCCTCTTCCATTAAGTCTTTCCTGATCTCTGCTCGTATTATTGATCATTTTCTTCTTTGTGCAACTATTGCTCCTCTCCAATGCCTATGTTATAACAGTGATAAATAAATCTTTGCTTACAAAGCTATTAGACTGTGTTCCTCCTGAAGACAAGACCCATGCTTTAATTCTCAAATCCATAGCTCCCTGTCACAGGGTTTTTGTCCCTATTAAAATGAATGGATTTATTTTAAAGTTGTGGGATACATGTGAGGATTTACTATATAACTAGATTGTAAAAAGGCAAAGTTTAGGCTTCTGGTGAGTCGTCTCTACTCAAGCAGTGAACATGGTACCCAAAATAAAATCTTTGAAAAATAAATAGATTTAAAGGATAAATGAATGAATTAATGAATGGATTGAATTAACTCTTTTCACTAATGACTATTACCGGGTCTCACAGTTGCCAAGTTTGTGGTCAAAAACACAAAATACAATTACATTTCTCACCAGGAAATAATGGAATTATTGTAATAGCAATGAATTGTTTTTAAAAATCTGAGTATATTTTTAAACTCATTTGTTTAATATTCAAATTATTTAACATAATATGCTGTTGGATTCTGCAAAAATCAAATCACTGCTATAATACTCAAATGATTTAGTTAATTTACTTATAATAATAACAATGTGGAAGATAAAGCGACAAGTGAACAAGTATTACCTACATTTAAGAAATGCTAATATTACAGTAACTTGGCATGTGTTATGTGCTGATGTATGATGACTCCAAATTCATATGTTGAAATCCTAAACTCCAGTTTCTCAGAACATCTTTTTTGGAGATAAGGCCATTAAAGAGTGATTAAGCTAAAATTAGCCTGTTAATGTAAGACCTATTCAACTCTGACTGGTATTATAAAAAGAGTTTGGACAGGCGAAGGAGTATCAGGGATGTGTGTGCACAGAAGAAAGAACAGTGAGAACACAGCAAAAAGATGGCCATTTCCAAGTCATGGAGAGAGGCCTCAGCAGGAGAGACAAACCCTGCTAACACTGACACCTTGATCTGAAAGTTTCAACTCCCAGAACTGTGAGAAAATGAATTTATTTTGTTGAAGCCACCCAATCTGTGATATTTTGCAGTGTTAGCCCAAGCAAACTAACACAGCATGATATTCACTTTCCTTCTCAATGATGCTGCATTATCTAGGATGTTCACCATCTATCAAGCTTTCCCTTTTTGGTATTTAAGTAGCTATTACTGCTAAGTAATCAATAAATATAAATAGATCATGTCTAAGCATATAGACATACAATATCTGAAATTCTGCCATGTGTAGTTGGAAAAAATTGCATAATTGGTTCAGAGATATATGAGGAAAAGAAATACTCTATAAAATTATGTTAAAATATATGAATTCATTTAAAATCATCTATTGAGGCTGATTTGAAATATTTGCTCTTATAGTCATGTAGGAACCTCTTTTTTTCCAAGTTAAAATATTCCAAGATAAATCTCTTTGTAAACTACCTATAAGTCATTGTCAAATCTTTATAAACTTTGAATGTGAGAATTTTATAAGAAATTACTAGGCTGACTCAGTTTCATGAATAGTAATACATTTAAACTGCATTCAAGTAGAGATGAGAGAAGTATCAAAGACAGCAGCAATAAACATTAATTTCTTCTGAAAGTGTTTAACATTTCTCTTGTACGCTTTTTATGTTCGCTTTGGTATTATGTCATTTAATGAGATTATGTTCTGCTTAAATTTTTTAAAAAGTTATTTCAGAAGATAGAATTTAGCCCTGTAGGTATATCAGACTTTTGAATGTCATATGGCTTTTGAACTTCTTATCTATCTTTCATTTATTCTGAATAATTTTTAGAATAAATCATCTGGGGAAAAGATAGAATGTAGTCATAATATAGATGTTTTTTCCAAACGTTGATTCTGTTGATTGCAGGAACATTAACTGTTCTTTCTTAGTTATATATAATTTTACTTTTCCTTTCATTATTTTCTTTTCTATTCTTCCTTCCTTCCTTCCTTCCTTTTTTTTTTAGTTCAGCAGCTTATTAAAGTGAACATCCATTGAAAATCTATTATTACAAGATACTTTCTTGGCACTTAGTGTTTCAAAGATATCAAAGGCTGGGTTTGATGGTTCGTGTTTGTAATCCCAGTGCTTCAGGAGGCTGATTGGGAGGATTACTTGAGGCCAAGAGTTTGAAACCAGCCTGGCAGCAGAGTGAGACTCCATTTACCAAAAAAAAAAAAAGAAGAAAGAAAAAATACTCAGGGATGGTTATCAGTTTGTAGTGTACTACTCAGGAGGCCAGAGGATCACTTGAGCCTAAGAATTGAAGGCCGCAAGAGAGCTTTGATCATGCCACTGCCTTCCAACCTGTGCATCAAAATGAGACCCTGTCTTAAAAAAAAAAAATTTCAAAGTGACCTCAAGTGTCTTTCAGCCTAGGAAATGAGATTTATATAAAGAGCAATAGATACTGGGCATAAAACAGAATATTTTTTGTTTAACTATTTAATTAATTTGTTCACAAAATCTGACATTGAACAATGGGGCACAGCCCATTAAAGCTATTAACTCAGATTGCCTGTTTATTACTTCGCTAGACATCATCCCTCCTACGTATACACACTCTTCCCCACCCCACAGAGGAATGTCATTGTATTGCATTCAAGATTTCCCCAATAAAGCCAATGTTTTATGTGAAAAAAATTAAAAGCATTCAATTGTTTGGGACGTATACATACATTATGTAGTTTT